>NW_011500095.1:37902-76890 GCF_000495115.2 Populus euphratica
GGGGTTGTGGGGGTGGTTCCCATGCCTTCTGCTAATCTTGTAGACTATTGTAGCTATGTGGTCAATGATGACGATCGTGGGCATCGGTATTTTATTTGCAATCCACCTATGAGGCTATTCCAGAGACTTGCTTTCCCTAGTTAAATAGTAATATCTAAATTTTTTACTACCTCATTATGCATGGCTTTTTTGGCCTTTGATCCTTTAAAGTCACCTTACTATAATATAATTCTCTTGTGCCTAATGGATGTAATGTCGGGATATGGAATTGATGTATATTCAATAAAGACAGAATCATGGACTCAGGCACCAATCCCTTTTGAAAGGCCATTCGCAATGTTCAACTGTGATGGTGTTTATTTTGTAATGGTGCCATTTATTGGTGCAGTATAGGAGCACTTCAGTGTATTTTGATGCTGATAGTGAGACTGTGAAGACAATAGCAATACCTCCTATGTTATTCATGAATATGCCCCAAGACACGGATTCAGTAATTTGGGGAGTCTCGTGGCCATTTGAACATGGCAGGTGCCGATGAGCTCTCCAATTTTTCACAATTCCATGTCTTGGAGATGCCATCTAATCATTCTGGTTGGTTTGTAAGATACCATGTGGATCTTCACTAGAGAAAATCCTTGCGCGCTCTCAGTGTTTAGGGTTCTTCGCACTGAAAAGGAAGAAGAGTCTAAGCTTGTTCTACTCATGAATGGTGGTAGAGTTATATTTCATAATACTTGTGACGGGACACCTAACAATATATGTGATTTGGTGTCTAAGCCAAGAGATAACAGTAGCAGTGGCGAATTGGATTATGGTAGTCGCGGTGCCTGTCGAAACTTTGAGACAATCTTTCGTGTTTGAGAATACATAGCAATTTTATTCATAAGTCAATTATCTAACGTCTGCATAGCTGATCAAATTTTTTCTTTGTGCACAAAATGTCTGCTTGATCATTTAAGCCTTTCTGATTGCTAGTGGAGTGATCCCTTCATCTAAAGAACTACTTTTCATGCACAAGTCCACATCACCTGAATATTTTGCTCTTGTATTGCATTGAACTATTGTTAGGGCAATCAGCTGGCAAAAAGAATGATGCAAAGCACCAGAAATACATGAGCATCAATCAGTCAAGAGACCATGGTGACCTGCTAGCAAGAGTCATCAGGCATCACACACATCTCACTTTCAAGAAAGAAGAGAACCCTCTCAGTTTTTCTGCTTGACAGACCGAAGGAGGCAGATGTCTCATTTTTGTGTGAGGCATTAATGGGGACTTGGACTTTTCTTTCTTTGGACTTTAGACTAATGCTGGTGTTCATTATTTAAAAAAAAGAAGGAAAAAGACGAGAGCTGGAAGAGAAATTTTCTTTGGGTTTGAGGAGCAGAGAATGCATTTTCAACCTTCTCGCCTTTTTAAGCATAAACAGGAGATAATCCCCATTAAAGCTTGATACTTTTTATGTTTGTGCTGCTGAAATTTGAAGACAATGCCTTCATCATACAGGATAGGGAAAGTTGAATTAGGACAACACAGTGCACGGCAGAGAAAAGACAGCACACTTCCAATTATTTGTTCATACAGATTCTTAAGCCAATCCCAGAACATATTGAACTCTAGATTTATTCATTTCAAAGCTTGCTAGTGATATTGATGTTCCTGACTCTAGATGGGTTTGGGCTTGGTATCCTTGCATAATAATTGTGAGAGCACCATTTTCAACTTAAGTTTGATTTTATCCAGCTTCACATCATCTGGTAGCTCAATTTCTCTTGAAAAACCCTTGTTCCTAGAGAACTAAAATATGCTTTCGAAGTGGAGAAACTGCTCACTCATGAATTTTATCATGTTAATATTTTGTAAGCTTCAACTAAAAAGTTGAATAGGATATTTTTGGTAGAACTGAATTTAACAACTATGAAAAAATAATTATTTTTTTTTATGAATAATGTGTTTAATGAAATAGCATACCAAGGATATTCGAGAGTTTATCGAAAATTATTTTTTATTTAAAAAATTATTTTTTATTTAAAAATATATTAAAAAAATTTTAATTTTTTTTTAATATTATTATAAATTTTTAAAATTTTGATGAAAAATAGGTTGAATCTTAGTACTAAAAGTAAATCTAGATTTTTAAGAAGATTTTGAACTAGTTTTTGTTTTTTTTTTTTATAACCATTGGATTTTTTTATGGGTTTTAAGAGTTATTTAACTAAGTTTAATTAATGGTTTTTGGTTGGTAGACAATTAATGGCTCAATAATTATTATTTTTATGATATTAACACATTAAAGCAATTCAAAATCATAAAAAAAGTTACTTTGAAAAAAATAAAAATAAAAAATATTTTTTAATTAAAAGAAATCAAATACAAAAAAACATTCTCTCTATCTTGGCAAGAAGATTTATCATTGAAGATAAATAATAATACAGTTTATTTTAGGATGTTCAGGGTAATTTTTATCTTTTTTATTATACAAAAAAATTTCTTACTTAAAACCTCTTAAAACTAGTTAGGATTTCTAGTTATCATAAAATTAAATGATAATTTATTTATCATTCTTACATCTTCTATACATTAGCTCATCTCTTACATCTTCTATACATTAACTCATCTTAATGTGCATATACATTAATGTTTATTCAAGATAGGAGAGAGAAAAGAGATAGGAATTTAATTGTCGTCGAATTCCCAAAAACAATAATGCCACTTGATTTTTAAATTAAATTAAAATAAAATTTTGAAAAAGCCCTGTAGAAAAGTTAAATGATTTTTTTTTTGTTTTTAAAGTCTATTTAATAATTTTATTATGCAATAAAAATATGAAATGACTTATATATTCCTAAATAATTGAATTACATAAAAAGGATCGTATTACCCCTTAACCCTAGTTATATGGTTTGTATAAAAAGAATAAAATGATGATTTTACCATGTAAATCCAGAATATATATACAGTGAATTCTTGAATTTTTTGTTTTTGTTTTAATTACTCAAGAGTTGTGTGCTTAACTCTCTCATCTCATTTCTATATATAATCCAATGGTATAGACCTTTTCAAGAACACATTCAAATGGAGGCTTGATATTTCTATTCAAAGGCCTTAAAATCCATTCTTAAAACCAAAAAAATAAAAATAAAATAAACAGAGGATTTAAGGATGAGAAAGGGTAGCTTTATTATGTGATTCAAGGTAGATGGGCTTTATATACATGTAAAATCCTGTACATAAACTTGGCTTAATGGTTGTCTATCAATTATTTTTTTTAATAATGTAAGATTCTGGTTTCAGCTTTATAGTCAAAAGCTTATTAATTTATAAGCATTTAATGGGGAACCAAAAAGAAAAGAAAAGAGAATGACATTACCCAATTCTCTACGTGGTCTCTTGGCAATCCTTGGGAGGTCACAATGTCTTGCTAGCCTTTACAGGAGAGAAACTTTTCATTCACGAGCATACTTCACCTATTAATACAAAACTTTCATTCATTCATTCATTCATTCATACTCTCTCATTTGTTTCCGTCACTTCAGTTTCTTCACCTACAAGTTCCTATCACCTTACGGGCCCAACACTTCACCTATTAATACAAAACTTTCAATGATTCATTCATTCATTCATACTCTCTCTTTTGTTTCCGTCACTTCAGTTTCTTCATCTACAAGTTCCTATCACCTTACGGGCCCAACGTGAGATTCAAAGCAATTGCATGATTGCTCATTTGGATAATGTCTTTGATTATAAAGTTATGGCAATGGAAACCATGATCACATAAAGAATAAAGAGCATGGCCGAAGGGTTTGCTGCCTTACAGGATGTCAAGCCACGCTTTCAGCAATATGACTAATCGAAGTCCCATCTAAATGAAAGAAACCTCTTAACATTCTTAATTATATGATCTTTATGATCATGCATGGCTAAAAAGCAGCACTGGATGATGGATTTCAGTATATTCTGCATAATTCTTGCCTTTGTTTGTCTCCAAATTATGCCTACATGTAGTCCACTATGGTGCTAGCTATCATGCTTTGCAAAGTGGCAAAGAGGAAAAGTTTGAAATTAAAGCTATCCCTTCGACTTGGTACCAATTAATCCCTCGGTAATGTAGCTGATAATGGTGGGATTTTCATATTCTTTGGTCTAATTAAGAGAGTTAATTTCCTCTCCAACACATGAAGGTTTGACCTATATTTTTAAACCCCAACAGTGTTCTTTCGTACAAAGTTGAGTTGAGTAAAATGTAGGCATTGATTGATAGCTATTCTTTTAAGCAATCATAAGATTAGTTTTTTTTTTAATTTTTTTTTATGGATCTTTCCTTTTAAATTCTTAAGGTGGTGCATTTTGGTGAAATTGGGAAAAAAGTTTCATGGACTGGGGTGGATTTATGAAGATCAAAATTATTGGATTGGTTGATGCAACAAACTTTAAAATTACTAATGTGATTAGTTAAATGTACATTAACTAAATCCAAGTAATGATTCCTATGGAATTAATTAAAACTTGGTTGAAAAGGTACTCTCTTCTTTCTTATAATTAATTCAACTAAATATCTTTCTTATAATTAATTTTAAAAAAGTGTACTAGGTTCTGGATTTTATTTTATAGTAGTTTTTAAACAAGTAATTTTTTTCAACTTTTCTTTTGAGAAATTCTTTAAAGTTGCTTAGTTTGGAGAAAAAGGTGAAATCTTTTAGCTCCAGATCCAATTTTCCCTAAAATCACACACACAAAAATCTTCTTCATATGGAAGCAAGTAGGTAAATTACTTAAAAAGTAAAGAGACACAGATTTGAAAAGAAGAGCTGCGTCTACAGAAGTTCAAAAGAATGATGCCCGCAGCAGGACTTGCCATAAGGTATGGCATCCATCAAGCACTTCCATGACATGTACAGCATGGTGAACATTAATGCAGGGAACAAATTGCTTGGGGCTGAGAGAAAGTAAGAATAATTCCTGAGTACATGTGAATAGCTCAGATTATGAAATCAATCTGAGTTTAATGCTGTTAGATTGCCTTCATACTTTAAGCAGATATCACTTATCGAATCCATCTGAAACTTTTTTTAATAGTTTTTTTTTTGCATCGATATTTCATGTCCATGCAAGGGTAACAGTGTTCAATTTCTAATAGATTGGGGGTGAAATTGAAAACATTAGGAATGATAATGAAGTTTTGCCTCTTTTGAGTACAAAAGTGAAAACTGATATGTTCTGGCTTAGGAACAACAGAGTCAAGTGTTCTCAATCACCTGAATCTGTCAAAATTCAAAGTTGTGGTGACTCCAGATTTTAAGAAGCATCAAATTCAATTAAAAGAAACCCTTTTTTTTTTTTTTGTTTCTCTTAATTATCACTTCGTTCTTGAATCTTGAATAGAGCTAGAACTTTCTGTTCTTCGAGATGAACATGGTTTTCTTTCTCACGCTTGACATTCAAAGTGGCACAAATTAACAAGAGTTGCCCTTCTGTAATTGATAGACAATCACAAATGAATCATGGAAAAGACTTATTCAAAGTACTAAAAAGACAGTCATTATTATTTCACCTTTACAAAGGAATATGCCAATCTTTTCACATTAGGACAATACAACTTTATCAAAAGTGGGAGAGGAGAGTGGGATCTTAGCTCCCCTTATACCCTTTTTCCCAACTTTGTTTTTTTGGATGCATGCCACTCCCCCTCTAACCTCTTTTGCTCAATCCTCCCTTTTGAGAGTAAAATGAAAGAAAATCTTCAAAAGGGAACGTAGAGAGAGAGGGGGGGAAAGTTGACATCATGAAGGAAAGGAAAGCAAAGCAAAAGAAGCACCAGGAGTAGATCGGCTGAGATTGAGTGCCATGCCAAGATCTTTGAAATAATTGGGCTAATTTATTTACCTGCATGCATGGGAAACAATATTGGCAGTCAGGAAAAAATAAAAAAAAATAAATAAATTTGAAGGCAAGAAGAGCTGGGATTTTACCGTTTCCTCCGAACACCTTAAAAAAAAAAGAACATTTGAAGGCAAGAAGAGTTGGGATTTTACCGTTTCCTCCGAACACCTTTCTAAGGAAAGAAAGAAAAATAATGAGCAGTGCTACTCCAGCCAAGAGTCCAATAATTATTGCAAATGTCTTCTCACCATCACTGGTAGATTTATCTGCTTTTGGAAATGGTAAACAAAAAACAAAATTGCAATCCAATCACTTCTCTCGTTTCAAAACATTCTAATCTTGAAACTTTTCACTTCTCCCATGGACATTTTGTACTTTCCTCGAAGAAATTTAGCTTGTGTTTATCTATACATTCTAAACTCTGGTTGACCACAGTACAAAAACTTTTATGCTTATTGTGGCTAATCAAAGTTTGAAATATGGTGAAATACGTATAAAAACTAGCCCTTAGTCATGATTTGAAACCATGCTTACCACCATGAGACTTGGTATACACATGAGGCCCACCGGTGGTGTACCTAGCGTAGCACTTGGCCAAGAACATATCACCATAATCCGCCGTGCCGCAGTCGGATTTCAGCCGCATGATCGCCTCCGACAAACAGTCCTGACATTCTCCGGTACTCAAGTCACCGACGCATTGGGCCACACCCTGGACATCACCTGACCCGCCAACCCGATAAGCCCCACCAGTTCTAGCCAGCCCCCCTAAAACTGCATCCCTTAGGTTCATAGCATCCGTATCATACCCAACCGAAGGTCCACATTTCTTCAGTACCACAGTCTTATCTTCCACACCCAAAAAAGTTGCATTATCATACTTTACATAACAACCTTGCAGCTGCAATGCTCCGCCACATGTCTGAGCACACAAAACACCGAGTTGGCTCACGGCACGGGCGACACATGTGGCACAATCAGGCATTGACAGGTCACCACGGCACTGGTAAAGCCCGTAAACAACATCTCGTGGGCTTGACCCCATAATGGTATAGTTGTTGTAAGAAGAGTACGTAGCTGAGTTGACAAGAGAAGTAAGGAGAGAATTAAGGTTGGACTCATAAGGTGAGTCTTGTACATATTTTTGTTGAGTGCAGCCGCCAAAGACAAATGCATCTGTGGAAGCTGAAAGTGAAGGACAAGTGAGAGATGACAAAGAGACGATGAATGTGAAGGTTAAGAGAAGTGAAGAGCTTGCTGTTCTTCCCATGTCTAGACAAGGTCTCAGAGAGAGAAAGAGAGGCAGGGGATATGGAGGCAAATCTAAGCCCTTGGTTATGAAATTAACGGGAGCTTAAAACAAGACTCTTGTCTCTCTCATCTCAACGAGTCTATGAAGGGCTGTTTCTTTCTATATACGTGGGAGAATAGGCCTTTTATCTATTAACAAACACAAACAAATTTCGTGGGGTCATTCATGCAAGACGATGCAACATGATTAAAGAATTTTTAGTGACGGTGTAATTAACGAATAATTATTTAATAGTTTTAAAAATGAAAACTTCATGATATTCAAGCTATAATTCTATATATATATATAGGAAATTACATTTATCTAACTTGGAGGTTGATAAACGAGGTTCCCAGTCGCAAAAGTTCCAAGTCTGAGGTCACGTGATTCACCTTGTTAACTCGGTTTAAAAAGAAAAAAAATCAATTAATTTTGATTGTTTTTTCCAAAACTGATTATGCAAAGTTAACTTTGTTTTTTGACCAGGTTTTATTAGACTAATTCCCTCTTGTTTTTATTAAAATCCAGCCCAACTTACATCTTAAGTTATTTGAGTTACGGGTGAACCCAATGTATTGTGTTTTTATACAATGAAAAATTAAAAAAATAATTTTTAAAAACATAAATATTTTTATCATTTTTTTTTGTGAACTTGGATGTAATTTTGTCTATATATATATATATATAGTTTGAATATTTTTTTTTTGAAAAGTTGAAAGGTTATTTTTTTTAGTATTTTTGTTTGAAATTAAATTTATTAACACTTAATAACTAGATTGCCAAATTAGTTTCTCATTATTTATATAGGGGTTAGGTTAATTCTATTTTTTTTGAAAAATAATTTATTTACACTTAATTTCTAAATTCTTAACCTCTTTTTGAATTCTTTTTAATGAATGTTTACGCTACTAGAATTTTTCATAATTACTTATGGATTGTTTCACCTGTGTGTAAACATTGATTCTCTTATAGAAATATTTACCACCATAATTATAAATTATTACTATTAATAAAATGATAAAAATCAATCATAGATGATTTTTATTTAATTAGTCATTCTATTAGTACTATAATTATCAATAATTACTATCATTTTGTCTGTAATTCTATCAATAAGGTGGTCATATTATAGACATATAAAATCATTTATAATTTTATTAATAATTTATTTTATATTACTAATGGATTGAAACCGTTAATGATTTACATATTATCAGTAGTAAAATCATGTAATTTTTTTTTAAATTCTCTGAAACTTTCCTATAAAATTAGTTTGTCAATAATGTAGTCTGTAATGATGAGTAACATTTCATATAATTTCTTCAACGCTTTGGAACAATCCAATGGACCTATTTTAACAACCCCAAAATTTTCTAATAATATATTTTGAAAATTCATGATTTTTTTTCAAAAATTTTTGCAAGATTTCTCCTAATTTAGCCTATCTCAAGTTATTGACAAAATCAACATCAGTTCCTAATCAACCATTTTCACAATTTAATATTTTAATTATACTCCAACATATCTTAATCAATAATATTTTACTTTCTTTAACATATTAATTCAGCAAAAAATTATTTTGCTGAAATGAAGAAAGAATTATCTCAATTATGATACCAAACCATAGATTATAGATTTAATATACTTCCTTTAATCATATATAATCTTTTAAATATTGTTTATCACAAATAATATTAATTACATGTTTATATATATCATCATTATAATTAGAAAATATATACACAACAGAATACAAGTTAAATAAGTTAGTCAATTTAAATTCTTGCATACTTAACATTATAATCTTTAAAATATATAGATAGTAATGTTATAATTAATAATTTATATTTTTAAAAGATTTACTTATAATAGAAATAAATTCTGAAATTACTAGGAGGCGTGGTATTGAGATGAACCTATATAATAATTTAAAAGAAAAATAATCATGATCAATTAGAATATTTATATTTGCATTAATATATAAATATATATATATTAGTTACTCATAAAATTTCCATATTTATTATCATCTTCCAAGTAATATTCATAAATTAATAATTTAAAATTTAAATTTGTATGTTTATATTATAAAATTTCTATTCCTAACTAGTAAAACTAAACTACCAACACTAGTTCCATATCACAATTGTAAGGGTAACACTTCACCAACTAATGTTTGGTCATTTGCTTCCTCCGAAGAAGTTCTTGGGATAATTGCACTAAAAGAATTACCAATTTTTAATGTTTTCTCAATCAAATATTTTGTTTTCCTTCCAATATACTTTTTTTCTTTCAAAACAGTTAATCAAGAATTTTCCATCCAACTATTCGAACTAGGTACAAGATAACAAAGAGATAACAAAGAGATTTTTTTATTATTATTATTTGTCTTTTCATTCTTAGAGGAAACCTTTTCTCTCAAGTTATTTTAGTATGTTAAAAGTTAGAGTATACTTGTACTGTAATTATTCCCAACAAGTTCTCATGGGCAGACCACATCGTTTTGCTCCTCTCTCTTCTCCCAGCTTGAAGAAGCTTGTACTGATCCAGCTCTTGAAATTCTATGATCGGTTTATAGCTGTGGAGTCATTATACCAGTGGGATTTTTTGGTGTTAATTTATAATAATTATAAATCGTATTATACGGGTCAAAGCGCAACCAATATATATGCACATTGGCTTTAAAATCTACCATTTTAGAAAGTTAAATCAACCCTTAAAACAATAAATTAAGGACAAAACTCCAACTCTGTGTAAATCCCAAGAATTTGTTTATGAAAGATTTGTTTCACTCATATTGTTAATTAACCCTTATAGTTACCACATAGGATCTCAGTTTCTCTTCATGAATACTAATTTGTATAAAAATGGCTCGTTTAATATCCGATCCAAGGGATAATTAGGTTCAGTTTTCGAAAATTGCTCGAAGATCATTGGTGGAAAAAAAAAAGTTACAAAATACAAACAAATTGGGTTCTGAAATAAAATACAAAAAGTCATTATCTTTATTTCGTTCAATTAAATGACCTATGACCTAGCCCACGATTACACCATCACACCCAACCTTAGGCAGAGGTGCCTACGAGGTCCATAGTACAACAGTGTGAAGTCCTCAACCTAGCTAAGGGCCCAAACAAACACTAGCAGTAAATGGAGCAAACTGAAAATACACAACACAAGCTCAAGTCGGAGTACAAATGGCCACTCCAAGTTTATGCTTCATACTTTTTTTTCTTTTTTTTTTTTTTTTATCATCAATTCTTTGTTTTATTTAACTATCACTTGACAAAAAAGGAGAATGACACTCCGACTTAAAACCCTGTTTCTCTTACTTTTACACGAAAGCAGCACTAAACTTCAGTCTCGTTGATGGAGTTTCTTGCTACTTCATTCATTGTAATTAAAAGAAACAAAAGAATATATTTACCACCACAAGTTGCTATAAAAAAAAAAGATAGGGCAAAAATAAAATAATAACTAAACTAATGGGGCTAATGTGTAATTGCCTCGAGTTAATGCTATAAGAACCCCAAATCTTACTCTTTTAGAGACGGCTGCATAGAGAAGAAAAGAGGGGGAAGGTTTCAAATCTTTACACTAAAAATTGAGAGAAAATGCATCCAAACTGAAGGGTATTTGAGTGAGATTAGACTAGGTAGTGGGGAAACAACATAAGTGCAAGAATAAACTAAAAATAAGTAAAGAAATTTGAAAAATAAAAAGGGTTGAGAACCAGTGAGGAAAGAAAAAAGAAAGAATACTGAAAATTCAATTGGTTAAAGATCATAACTTACTTTATCAACAAGTAAAGGATTTTAAGCTTGATTTCATATGTTATATTTAATTAGATTTAGAATTCATAAGAAAAATTAAGGGGAATTAGGAATTTTTGATTAAATTGAAATGAGAAATGATGAAAATAACTTAAAATAATAAGTGATTGGAAAAACAAATCTTAGTGTCATAAAGGATTTGATATAAAGAGAGAAAATTGAGATATTTTTTTTAAAAAAAATGCATGAATATTGTTTTGTCATTATTATTATAGCTTGCGTTGAAATAATAAGTAATAGAAATTTTATATTTAATTTAATAAATTAAAATTTTAAATAAATTAATAAAATATAATTTATATTATTTTATAACACGAATACATTTAGAAAGCTCAAAAATCCTTTTTATCTTGAAAATTTCTTAGTATTTATAATTTTTTAAATAAATTAATAAAATATAATTTATATTATTGTATAACACAAATACTATTAAATAGGTGAAAATTCCCTCAACTTTCATAATTTTCCCTTGGTATGATATCATTGTCAATTGATTATGTTAGAATGGACGTCCTTCTTATCCTTCATTTCTTAAATAAGTCTTTTCGTATGAATATTAAACACTGAGGTGGTCTGGCAAGTGATAATTTAGCAGTGGATTATTGTTCCCTTGGTTACATGTTAGCTACGTCGACCATTGGCGGTCCATGTTTAACTTAATTGAAAGGCCAGGTCAAAATCAAACATTAATTATACTATATTTATTGCTCCCACAAATTTCTTCTATGGATTCCACATTAAATGTAATTAAATTATTATTATTATTATAACATTTACTTTTTAAAATATTTTTTCACTTTTAAAATTTTATTTTTATATCATTATATTAAAACAAAATATTTTTAAATATAAAAATCCAAAATTCTAGAAACACGTAGCCAACCGCGTATCCAAATAAACTATTAGGTATTAAAAAAAGAGTAAAGAAACTTCCCAGTCAAGGGCTACTGCAAATTTCCAAGTGATAAATAAACCTAGAACAAGGGTGAATATCTTATCCTTATTACAGGTTATAATTCAAGTTTTTCTACGGCTATTACGTATTAGGTTAAATGTGTGGATGAAGCCGGGATCTTGGGCCTGATCAACTCTGAGTTGGTTCTTATAAATATGCATCTAACTTGGTGACGGTCTTCAACTTCATTTTTTTCTTTCCAAAACATAATTTTCATTGATTTCTCCTCAATTAGAAACCATGTTGTGTCTTCTTGATGAACTCTTCTGATGTTCCCACTAACATTTACCTAACAAGAAATTGATCAGAATCGAAACTTCAAGAAAGGGACACGAAAATAAACACAAAACTGCCTAATTCTTGCTTCTCGTCTCTCTTTCCTTGCTTGTTTCAATTCCTGCTATGGCCCTCGCTGTATTCCTCAACAATTACTCCTATTTACAAGTTAGATTTTGCCTTGTAGCTTAAAGGGCAAGATCCTACTTCATCCTCATCGAGTTGTTGCTGACCTGCGAGACGGTCAACTAGTACATCTAAGGCTTCCTTCATCCACCAATGCTGGCAGCATTCTCTTGCTTCTGTCACACTCATCTGTATATAACATACATGGACACTTATCAGCAATCGCACCGATGGTTCGGATACCAAGTCAAAATATAGATAAAAATGTTAAGACATGGAATGTAGCATGCGCATACCCATTTTCTCAGGCGATTGGTTTTCTCCGGCCAGAAATCTAATTCCTCTTTAACTCGTAAAGGGAACATGTATCCTTCATAATCAGTGCCATGAGTTCTGCTCTGGAAGGTCCATTCACCTAATTGGGGCTGCAGAGAAAATGTAAAACGTTTAATCAAATGTGGGAGAAATAAACTTAAAATGAACTACAGTCAGGCCATTAACGAAAACTAGAAAACTACCTCAAGAACGCCTTTCACCCCTGCCTCCTCGTATGTCTCTCGCAGAGCTCCTTGTTTTATGGTTTCATCCGATTCCCAACCTCCCTGGTAATCAATGAGCCATACTGGTTTAGGCTATGTGATAGAGCAATAATGGTCTAAATTCTGTACTCTACAATGAGTTATCAAGTGTTAATTTCATTAGTGACAATTGAATTAGGTACCTTCGGAAACAACATCCCCTTTCCTTTCTGTGAACTAATGACAAGAACTTGTAACCCATCTTCACCCTTTCCTTTCGTGTATCTGTATGGTATACATCTGCAACATTTTGAAACAAGAAGACAGAAAATTCAGTAACCAAGAAACTGAGTATCGAATCAGTAAAACCTTGTAACAAAAAAAAACTGAACTACTTAGAATCTATGTGTTGAATTCCAGCAAAGTTGGACACCAAAACTACTGGCTAATCAGAAAGCAGAAAAGAAATTGCATTGCCCCTTCTCCACAAGAAGATTTGGGAAAAGTTTTGGATAATAATCTATGTACGGAAGCCAATCTTGTCCACCCATCATGGATAGGCCCACTATGATGGGACTAACAAGTGCCTTCAAGTGCCTGCGACCAACCCTTCATCACACTCTAGGCATACCAGAATCAAGTTCTGCTCCCAAAGAAAACCTGCTAGATTATGCTTTTCTAGTATTACTTACAAGACATCATTTAGGACCAATCCCTGTTTCATTAAAAGACATGACTAAATTTAACAAAACCTTAAACAAATAATGATTGTTTTTTAAGCCCGTCAAGCAAATCTGCAGGCCTAAGAAGAGTTGCCTCCAGCAAGAATTGTGAAAAACAGTCAAGCCCCACAAGGCAAAATAAAGAATTCAGCAGAGAAGGGTGGTAAGGAAAGAGCAACCCACCCTACAACTTGACGACGACCTTTGTTATACCGCTGCAAATGCCTCCCTGTACGAGACACCAAAGAAGCTACAACATTTTCTTGAGATACCACAGCAGCAGCCATTTTCTTTCTTTCAAAACTCAAGACACCAATTTACTCAAGAAAACTTGAATTGGATGGTTCAAAAACTAGAAACTAACTAGGCTTAGCGGCGCGGTGTGGGGGGGGAGGAAAGATGGTGCAAAATAAGGAAGTCGACAAATCCTTCAAGGGATCGATCTATTTCGGTTAGTGGTTATGATTAAGAGAAAAAAGGACAGGTTAGCTCCTTGCTACCCCTCCTATAAATAAACAATGGCAAGAAAGAGAGGGAAGGGAACTTTGATAGAGCTGTGGGACCTTTTTCTTATGGAATTGTCATCGATTTTGTACGCTCTTAAACAGGACGTGCAGCGGACGCGTCACTACTGCCTTCTTCTTCTTCTTCATTATATTATTTTTATTGAGTGGAAGGGAGGACGAAAATAAATCAAAATTACCTTTACTCTTCCCTGTCGGTTAAGGGCTCCGATCATCAGGTTGTAGGGTCAGATCAGTGGATTAATTTAAGTTATTATTTTTGTTTAAAATAATATGGTTTTAATTTTTTTTTAATATTTTAATTTTAAATTTATCTGTTAATCAAGTCATAAATCATTAAACTATATAAATTTATTAAAAAAATTCAAATAAAACGTGGTTTAAATTAAAATTTAAATATCATGATGTACACTCTTTGTTGTAAATGCTCTTCTTTTTTTAAAAAAAAAAGGGAATTATCATAGTATAATCTAACAATTGGAATCTATGGCATTATAAGGAAAAAGATCTTTAAAAAAAATATTGAAATTCATATGGATCTTTCGAAAATGAACCCTAAGCAAAAGTCAATAAATATCTGTGAAGAGTTTTATTTCCTTATGCATCATCAAAGATAGAATTGTCTTAATCCAACAGTTGAAATAAATATACAATCACTATCATTGTTGCGTGTTAACAACTGATTATAATACAAATTTTTGGCTACTTATAAAAGTGGGGAGTGACGAATAATGAGGAAAAAAATGAGTATTAAATTCATCAAAAAACATAGGAATATTATAAAATTGTGTTTTTATTCAAAAAAAAGAAAAAACTTTGAAATATTATATATTTATATCCAGTCGTTTGTTCATACACATAATTCTTGTGGCAGTAATTTGCTGCCAGCAATGGGTTGATTTATTCTCCAATTAACATGCCTAATAGCAATATGTAATATATACATTATCAGAGCACAGCATTAATGGAAAGCTCCATATTTTTTTTTTAATATGGATGTTTAGATTAATTCATACATATTTCAATTAATTTAATATATTTTAAGATTAATAACAATATAAATTTTTAATGATCATCATATTAATAACTATATAATTTAAACTTAAAACTAAAAAAAAAAACAAATCTTTTAACTCATATTTACCAGATAATTGTAAAAACTCCATATTACTTTGACTAAATGTGCTCTACTCACATCAAAATAAAAAATAGTATAAGATTGTTAGAGTTAGGTTTTTCAAATTTTTTAAGTTCAATAAAAAATAATTCTCATACTAAAAATTCTTGATCAAGACAAAGAGGGACGACTTTGTATCGTTAATTAATGTAACATTTACTTTCATGGAATATTTCAAGGTTTTTATTCAATATTCTTGATTTTGTAAGAGATACCTTCGTTTGATTTCAAACTTGACGCATCACAAAAAATGCGTCGATTTTTCCCAAGTCTTCTCTAATTGTTTTATTTATTGTAATTGTTGGCGGCGTCTACACGAGATTCGTACAAGTAAATTAATGGCTTGTTTTTGTAAGAAATAAAAAAAAAATAGAAAACAAAGGAAGATGCAAATGTTTCCATGATGGGCCATTTAATTAATTTTTTTAAAATATGTATTTTTTTAATTCTTTTTTAACCAAACATATTTCTTTTTTTTTCTTTTTCTTTTTCTTATCATCCCTGATACATTAACTAAACATGACTAAAAAAAATAATGTGGAAACTCTCATTGTTAATTCATGTATAAAAATAAAACCATCACTTTTTATTTATAATAGTAACCTAATTTCTCCTTTTCAGTGCTCTATTAATTAAGTACATAAAATCCATTTCAATTGACAATCAGAACGAACTAACTACACTCTTGTTTAAAATTAATTATTGAACTTCCATTCTCGTGTGCATATCAATTTATATATCATTAAAAAAAAAGGCAAGACGTTACTCAATAAATTAGATGGGATTTATGTTTTCATTAAATAAAACAAAAAAGTGCAGGCAAGTGCACATAAACAAATTAATTTATGATGTTTACGAAATAACTAGTATTCTATTACTTATTTTCTAAACTCATATATATATATATATACACAAAAGAGAAATCAAGTGGAGATATTCTTATCACTTTTGATGAGTTATGAGTTTTTTTTTTCTCTTTGTGTCTATTTTTTTCTTTAAGGTGGGTTTAAAAAATAAATAACATGATGCTACTAGTTACTTTTCAAATAATATAAAAAATTTTACACATAAATAGCAGTAAAAACTGTTAAGAAATATAAAATTATTTTGATTTATTATTTATTAAAAATAGAATAGTCTTTACATTTTCTTTTTAGTTTCTTTTGTATAGCCTATATATAGTCTCTTTATATTTAGATTAAATATATTCCTTTTAATTATTTTAATTGCATTATACAGCATCAACAAAATCATAGTTTTCTTCTTTTTTATTTTTGTATTTCTCTTTATTTATTTGGATTGTTTAACATGGTATTAAAGTAAACTTTTTGTGTAGAGTGACTGAACAATTTCAAGAGAGTCTTCATTCAGTTTCTATAATTTGGTATTTCATTTTCCTTTGTTTCTCCAATCTAGTATTCTGTTTTCGTTTCTTTTGCATTTTGATTTTCTTTGTTTGTTGATTATGGTTACTGAAAGAGATGATTCACTTTAGTCTGTGAGTATAAGGTTAAATCTAAAAAATTATTTGTATTGAAGTATTATGATGAGGAATTTTTTTAAAGGTAAAAGAATATGAAAATATGTTAGTAGAACTTCTGTGAAACCTAAGAATACTAATGAGCATTATATTACGTTGATAGATGTTTAGGAAGTAAACAATACAAAATTATTACTTGAATTAATAATTCTTGTTGAGCATTTTATAGGTACACAATTGATGAAATATTAGATATCAAATAAAGTTTAAGATCATTTGTAAAGGTTTTTCATTCAATCAAATTTTACAAGGTAGTATCAATTAGAAAACGATATACAAACCCTTTACTAGAAAAATATAAGTATCTAAGAGTTTTATTTTGCTATGATAGATCTTTGAGATTAATTGACTCTTGTAGAATTAGCAGAATTAAAAGGATGTGGTGTCTATATTGCTCGAAGAGAGCAGCAACATTTGGTATAGTTTTTAATGGCACTTCGTGGCGATTTAAAAATTTAATTTTACATCGTTCTCCATTTTTTTTTATTGATTCAGTTATCAATGAGTTATTGGCTAAAAAAATATCTTCAATTTTATTCTTAAAAAGTGAATGATCTCTACTTCTAATTTTTTGTGCTAGCAGTACCTTCTAAATCACTCTCTAATGATCCAAATAAACATTACATAAGAGTTGCCTTTAACGAGTGCAATTTCTACAAGCAAAAGGTCATTAAAAAGCTTAGTGTCTTAAGTTGAGATAATAGAATCAATCATAGTATTAATTCCAAGCTTAAAAGCCTAGCAATCAGTCATAATATGATGCTTGTAGACCACTTCAAGGTTACAAACCACCGTAGTCTAATACTACAGCAATAGTTTCATTAGGTTTCTTCGATCTTAGTACTCTAACTAAGCAATTTCAAAAGTTTCTCTTTTTACAACCACAAGCTATGTCTGCTTCTTCTTAAATTAGTGCCCTTATAGTTCTTTAAATATATCACATTCTAAATAGGTCTTTAATTTTGGTGCTTTATATTATATATTTTCATATTCTTCACCTTTTTCTTTTGTGTCTGTTTCAACTTCTATTCTTGTCATAACTATTGATGGCATTTATATTCCTTTAGCAGGTGTTGGTTCTATTATTACACCTTATCTGTCTCTTTCTAATATTTATCTTATTTCAAAACTCACATTGAATTTTATTTTTATTGATCATTTATGTGATTCTGGCAATTATTTAGTTATTTTTTCTCTCTTTTTTATTGTGTGCAAGATTTATAATCTCATTTAAGATGAGTTAAAAGTGTCAATTGTTATTGTTGTTGTTGCTACTAATATGCTAGTTGTAGCCATTACTAGTGTTTATTTGTCTTCTTTCTATTTAAGTTATTCTTTTTGTAATGTTTATGTATATGTCATGTTTCGTCATCTCATTTAAGATTTTTGACATCCACATAAGCTTTAAGAAATTTGCAAACTTGTGATATTTCTAATTGTAATGGATGTAAACTGATAAAATTTTTCATTTTACCTTTTAATTGAAGTATTTATGTTTCTTCTTCTCTATTTGATTTGATTCATTACGATGTATGAGAACCTTCTCATGTTGTTGTAAAAGAAAGGTTTTGATATTATATTTCTTTTATTGATGATCATACTCGATATTGTAGATTTATTTTATGAAACATCTTTCTGAATTCTTTGAGATATATAAATCCTTTCATGCTCTTTTTAAAACTCAACACTCTGTTGTTATCAAATATTTTAGTGTGATTTGGGTAGGAAATACATCTCTAATAAATTTTATGAGTTGTTTGCCCTTGATAAAACTATTAACCAAACTTCAAATGCAAATACTCCTTGGCAAAATGATGTTTCTAAAAAAAAACATAGGCACATTCTTGGAACTGTTTGTTATCTCTTGTTATCTACTTCTGTTCCTCATGTGTTTTGGGATGAAGTTGTTCTTATTGCTATAGATTTCATTAATACAATTGTATCTTCTCATATTTCAAGTTTTTTTTATTTTAAAAAGTTGTATAGGTATACCCCTGATTATTCTTTCTTTAGAGTTTTTAGTTGTACTTGTTTCATTTTTCATTCTCATGTAGAATCTAACAAGTTATCCTTTCGATCTTCTATTTTTATCTTTTTTGGTTATGGTGAAGGTCAAACGAGGTATCATTTTTTTGATCCAATAACTCATAAACTTTATGTGTCTTGTCATGTTATCTTTCTCGAATATATATCTTTCTCTTTTATTTCATCCACTACTCATAGCTTGACTAGATCTGATCTTATTTGTATAAATCTCTTTTCTAATAATTCTGATAGTTTATCATCCTCAGTTTATAGTACTTCAAATCCCCATTCTAATGTTACTCTACCAATTCAAACTAATCATTCTGCAAATAATAACACTTTACTCTTCAATACAATTAAAGTTTCCCTTAGTTCTATGATCCTTCAAGCTTCGTCTAAGATTGTGGATTCACCTCTACATTAATCCACACATACTCATAAGTCCATATAGTTACCAATTTTGACCTATTCTTGTTATTTTTCATCTTTTATTTTCTTTTTAACTTTTATTCATTGTCTTTCTGAGCCCTTTTCCTATAAAGAGGTAATTTTTTATCCTCTTTAACAACAAGCTATGGATAAGGAATTTTCAACTTTGCATAAGATATATACCCGGGATTTGGTTCATATACGTCCTAAAGGTTATCTTTCTTCTCAGTCAAAATATATTACAAATATTCTTGAGTGGGCTAGACATACTGATAATAAAACTATAGATACTCCTATTGAAGTTAACGCAAAGTATTTTTCTTCTGATGGTTTATTTTTTCCAAATCCTATTTTATATCATATTATTGTTGGGAGCTTTATATATCTCACTATTACTCATTTAGATATTGTTTTTTTTGTTCATGTTGTTAGCTAGTTTGTTATTTCTCGTACTAGTTTTCATTTGGTAGGTATGGTCTTTCATAGTCTTTTACTTCCATCCATCTCTTTTTTAGAGATGCATGCATATTCTGATGCTAATCATAACAGTGATCTCACGGGTCGCAAGTCTTTTACTGGTTTCTATATCGTAATTATCTTATTTCTTGAAAGAGCAAGAAATAATCTATTATTTCTCATTTTTCAACTGAAGCAGAATATCATGTTATGTTATCTACTATCAAAGAGATTGTTCGGCTACATTGGTTATTTGCAGATATAGGAGTTTCTCTTTCTCATCTCACTCTTATATATTGTGACAACCAGAATTCTATTCAGATTGCTCATAACTCAGTTTTTCATGAACAAACTAAGCATATTGAGATTCATTGTCATCTTACTCAACATAATCTCAAGCATGGCACTATAACTTTACCATTTATTCCTTCTTCTTTACAAATTGCAAATTTCTATACCAAGTCACATTTATTGAGACTAATTGTCATCTTACTCGACATCATCTCAAGCATGGTACCATTACTTTGTCATTTATTCCTTCTTCTTTACAAATTGCATATTTCTTTACCAAGTCGCATTTTATTTCTCATTTTTATTTTCTAGTTGGTAAACTCTCAGTGTTTATAATTGTCGCATCGTGAGTTTAAAGGGATTAATTAAGAAATATAGGGTTATTTTATTTTATTATTTATTAAAGGTAGAACAGTCTTTATATTTTCTTTTTAACTTCCTTTATTTAGCCTATATATAGTATCTTTGTATTTAGGTTTAACTTATTCCTTTTGATTATTTTAATTATATTATGCAGTATCAATAAGACTCTAACCTTCCTTTCTTTCTTTTTTTATATTTATTTTTTTAAGTCCTATGTGTGAAAAAACCCTAAACTGGTAGATGAGATTCTAATTTATGATTTATATTATTCTCTAACACACATCTCCAAGTAAAAATTCTTTAGACTTGAAACTTGCACCGGCCTACATTACCTTGTACTTATTTTTATCAAATAAATGAGGATGGTGAGATTCAAACTCGTGACCGCTTAGTCATCAAGGCTTTAACATCATGTTAAAGAACCATCTTAAACTAATAACTTAAGTTGTTAGATGAGGTCTTAAGATATGATTTATATTATTTCTCTAACACACTCATTTAAGTGAAAGCTCTTTGAGTTTGAAACTTACACAAGTCATAAGATATGATTTATATTATTTCTCTGACACACTCATTTAAATGAAAGCTCTTTGAGTTTGAAACTTACACAGGCCCATATTTTTTTAACTATTCAAATCTTGAATAATAATAATTTAGAAAATAAATTTATATTTTGGACTGAATTTCTAAGAATCGAGCAATTGTGTTTATTCATGATAGATTTTTTTTCAGATTCTTTACATGGTGAAGCCAGAAATTAATCGGACTCCGCTAGCTGTAATCTCTAATTCTTTGTTGAAAATCATCCTTGCACATATTATTGCTGTTGTAGAGAACCCTGAGGTAAATTTTTCTCTGTCAACGGAAAAAAAAAAAAAAAACCCAAAAGAATTATGTGTATGCATCACGTTTATTTTTTTCTGCCCTAATATTATAGTCTGCGACTCTGTACTTATTTGACGACAAAAAGTTTTCAGTGGGATCTTAATACCGTGTTGACATATATAACCATTCCTTGCACATAGCCTGAATGATTTCTCATGCAAGCTGTGAGATTCATGCATTCATGCATGTAATTCTTTGCAAGTTTTCCGAACTTGCTCATTGCTCCGCTAGAATCTGCCTAGCTTTGAATTATCAGAAGAATGATTTACAGGCTTCTCATGTGATCTTTCCCTGATCCATGCGTTTTCAGATTGACTCCTTGTTGATTATTCTGCTCTTATCATAACCTATAGTTTTTTTTTCCCACAATAAAATAAAATGGATACCGACATGTATAATATATATATATATATAAATATATATTTAAATTATTTAAAGAATGTTTATAAGATGTTCATAATGAAAGCTCAATCTCAACTTGATGTGCAAACCGGTTCAAATATATATATTATATTTGAATAAAAAACAAAAGTTTGTAAATGGAAATCAATTAGTAACTATCACTAGCTTTTATATAGCGAGGCGTTGCTAAAATTCCTTCTTTTTTAAGTATTCTATAGTTTTTATTTAATAGTGAAGGCATGCGGTTCATTAATTTGACCCCACTAAGTAATCCATGTATCATACGAAACCGCCCGGCTTCCATGTAATAAATATAACGATGATCAACTTCCGAGAACATGTCTCGATTAGTGTACTGAAATATTTATTTGGCATGACATCGAGAATAGGTCCTCCGATTATGATGTGTCTTTCAATTATACCCTCCAACTACTGATTTAAGCAATGTTACCCTCAAAGCATTGTGTGCTCGTCGATGTTGCCTATGCTGTTAGCTCCTGGTCAGCAAGCACTTTAGGAAGCAATATGCTTCTGAAGTGTCTTCAAGCTCAGCAAACACTTTGGACATTGGAAAAAAAAAAGTGAATTAAGCAGGACTAGGGCTTAATTATTCAAGCAACTTTAAATTGTTTTTATTAATTTTTTGTCTCGATTTACCTCTTAAGGTTTCAGGCAACTTTAACGAACAAAATTTAATAATTTTTTCCAGAATTTCTGTGATCTGGTTTTTGAATCTTAGGATCAATCAATTCAGATTTTTTAAAAAAAAAAGAAATAGTCATCACTTCTCAGCAAGGATTGAAAAAAAAAGGAAATAGTCATCACTTCTCAGCAAGGATTGGCAGAAGGGCTTGATTGTTCTTCTCACGGCCTCAAAGGGATTAATCGGATCATCAAATTAAATTAATTGGATCATCAAATTAAATTTTGGGGGGGGTAAATTAAGACAACCTATGAACTTCAAGCAAGTGAATTAAGACCTAACCCTTCATCATTTTTATAAGGTCTATATTAGTCACTTTCATGTTAATTGTTTCTTATTTAGCCGAAGGCATTATTCTCCGCAGCATTATTTCTTTAATTGGTAGGTTTCCATATGTTTTTTTATTCATTGAAGGAATCAAGCGCAACTTTCATGCTTCATGGATATATTTTATATGCACGCCATGCACACCATATTTTCCTAGGCATTTTAAAAGAGAAGGAAGTTCCTTGGAACCTTCGTCCGCTTGTTTATTTATTTTGATAAAATAGTTATAATAAAAACTAAATAGGAAAATTATTATAAATTAAAAAATATTTTAATTTATTATGAATTATAATGATAGTTTTATTTTTGATTTTTGATTTTATATTTTCATGAGATATTTCTTTAGTTATTTACTTGTTTTTGTTTTTTCACTTTTCTAACAACTAAAATACATAAAAAAAAATTTTGTTTATTGTTTGCTTGAGTTAGACAAGAATTATCATACCTAAGCATCTTGGCATCTTGAGTCAGGTAAATACATCAGATCTAAGAAGTTTAGGTCTAGCTTGGCAGCCGGACCTAAAAGGCTATAATAAATAAATAATAATAATAATAATAACGACCTAAAAGGCTATAAAAAATAAATAATAATTAGTATTTTTATTTAGAATATTTTAAAAATAGTTTAAATATTTTTTTATAAAAATAAAAATAATTCAATAAAAAAATAAAATTTTTGTTTAGGATACTTCAAGGATAGTTTAAATTTTGTTTATATAAAATATAGAAAAATTTTATATATAGAAAAAAAAAACATTATTTAGGACACTACAAGGATAGTTTAAATGTTTCCTATAAAAAATTATATAAAAAAACTATTTATGATACTTAAGGATAGTTTTAATGTTTTTTTTAAGAAAAATTATAAAAAAATTAGTTGGCATTTTTGTTTGGGATACTTCAATTGTGGTTTAAATGTTTTTTAATAAAGAACTAGAAAACATTTATAGAAAAACTTATTTATGATACTTTAAGGGTAATTTAATTTTTTTTATAAAAAAATGGTATTTTTGTTTAGAATATTTCAATGGTGGTTTAAATATTTTTTTTATAAAAGATAGAAAAAATTTATAAAAAAAATTATTTAAGATATACTTTAATGGTAATTTAAAATTTTTTATAAAAAATAATTAATTAGTATTTTTGTTTAGGGTATTTCAAGGATAATTTAAATATTTTTATAAAAATAAAAAATATATATAAAAAACATTAATTATGTTTTTTTATAAAAAATAAAAAATTTATAAGAAAAAATTAATTAGAATTTTTTTATGATATAGTTTAAATATTTGAAAAAATTAATTATTATTTTTGTTTATAATACTTCAATAATAATATAATTTATTTAATAAAAATAAAAAAATTAATCAAACATAACCATCAAATCTAAATCACTTGAGTGTTTCATGGCTATCAAATCAGAAAAAAAAAAAAATTCTACTCTTAGCATTTTTTCAACTTTTTAAAATAATAATATTAATAAACTGAGAGCTGACGTGTATACTATTATCATTAATTGTAAAAGAAAGCAAAACCCAAAAGTATAATCACAATAAAGAATAGGCGAAAACAGAGAAAAAATAATGAGGAAGTCCCACTGACACAACACACAAGGATGTGCGCAAACCCTTCTAGAGAGGGAAGGTGGAAAACAAAATTTGCTAAAAACAAACCATTTGCAGCTTACCGAGTCAATTACTGTGCCGAGCCGGCTTGATGTGAATGAAAATCTGGGGTAAAATAAGATCTTTTAAAATATTTTATTATTGCTTTTTATGGATGGCTAATAAATATGGTACTGCGCAGTCTTCACTTTGTAGTTCAGGTATTTTATTAAGCGGTGATAATTTTTATTTTTTAAGAATATTATTTATAAATATATGTTATTTTTAGAGTTTTTTATTAAATGAAAACTAAGATTATTGACCAAATAGTTCATAGATAAAGACGGCTCCAATACTAGAGAGCTGACACCCCTATAAACTTAACTATTGTCGCGTTACGTGGTTGAAATCGCGTTCGTTCAACATTTAAAAGAAATATGAAAAATTAATTTTTATATATTGTTGCGTTATGTGATTGAAATTATGTTCGTTCATCATTTAAAAAAATATTAAAAATTAATTTTTAGATAATTTTAGATAATTTTGATATACTAATCTTAAAAATAATTTTTTTAAAAATAAAAAAAATTATTTTAAAACATTTCTAAATAAAAAACACTTTGAACAGTAACCGCTATTACAATTCCAAACTGGCTCTAGAAGCATGTTTGGTATTGTGATAGTTTTTGTTGTTGTAGTTTAAAAAAATTATTTTATAAAAAAATACTTTTAGTTGAGGTTAAGTTGTTAAAATATATATTTAGTTAAAATTATGATTGGAATTGAAATTAAACAAAAAGTTGTTTAACGTGTTTAGTTAAGAATGCTTTTGAAATTAAAGTTATAAAATAACAAAAAAATATATATATTAATATTGATAATTTTTAATTTTAATATTATAGATTTAACTATTGTTATTATATCATAAAATAAATAATATTTTATTTAAATTATTTTTTATTATTCTATTAAAATATTTGCAATTTCATCACGTACAAAATTCATCCGACAAGGACTACAATTTCCTTGGATTCTTGAGCATGCAACAACACCATGTAAAATATCATTATATTAAGTAAAATATCAACAGGAATAAAATTAAAATTGTGATCAAATTCTGCAAATGTTACGTTATCACGCAATCTTTTTCTAATATAATTATGTAGTGTCATTAAATAATATTAAATACAAGTTTTTCAAATAAAAATACAATATCTGAGAAGTTTTTTTTGATTATTTTATTTTACTAGGTCGAATCCAAACATCAGGCATTTAGGCTTGAACTAGACCTCGTCCGATTATGTTCACATGTAATGTGGGCAGTGTAGCATGTAGAAGATGAAGGGGAAAGGAAAGAGAAGAACAATGGTTGGAGGTGAGAATGGCGGAGGTCAATGGTGAATTGAAGGAGCTGCTCTTCATTGCGCTTTGTTTTTGTCTTTTTTTTTAAACAATGGAGAATATAGAAGACAAAAAAAAAAAAGAAAAAAAAAGAAAAGGAGCAATTACTAACAGTGGAACCAGCAAAGACCAGTGGTCAGTCGAAGGAGTTACTCTCCATTATGCTCTATTATGCTCTGTTTTTGTTCTTTTTCTTTGGATAATGAAAAATACAAAAAATAAAAGAGAAAAAGAAGAAAAAAAGAAAGAGTAGTGCCCGGTGGTGAGAACAATAAAAACCGGTGATGATCTGCTTTTCACTGTTCATATGCAATATAAATAGTGAAGAATGCAAAAGATGAAGGCGAAGGGGAAGGAGAAGATGGCTTAGGGTGGGCTGATGGAGAAGAAGAGTTCTATTATACTCTGTTTCTGTCCCAGTCGTTGCCTTCTCTTCTTTTTCTCTGTTTACTATGTTTATAAACACAGTTGCAATAAACAGAAAACGCTGCACCGCTAAAAGCACGCAATTTTTGCTTCAACAAAGTTGCATTTAATGGTGGGGCCCATCTATAAAAATTGTGTTCTATTTTGTAATCGAATGAAATGAAATCACGGTCCAACAAAAATGCCGCTGCAAATGCTGAGCCAAACAGGCTCTAAATAGGTGAAGCGAAAGTCGTGTGTAGCTGTGTTGTTGGCAGGGACAAAAGCAAATTGTCCGGGAACTGCCACCCCAATCAACTCAAACAATGAAGCTTCGTCAAGTATATATCTCAAGTTTCCGGTGTAGTAGGGTAATAGAACCACCAACCCCACCACCCCCCCAGGATTCTTTCTTTCATTTTAAGTCAGAAAAATTAAATATAAGAGGTAGAGAGAGTGGTGATGCGAAGTCAGTTCATCTAGAAGCCTCACCAGTGATTTAAATATTTGCGTGCGCATGCGTGATGCATACATGCACACACAACCATCCCGAAATATTATCCCCAATTACTATATTTAATTTCTTGTATATAATTATCATGGAAAATAGACGTAAATTAACTTGAAAAATCGAAGAAGAACATGTAACATTACCTAATGAAGTAGATTATATTGGAGAAGCTAGTTTACTTCTGCATGAAGAATTTCACACACACACACACACGCATCCAGTTCTTGCATAATGACGACTCAATATAACCAATTCAATGCTATGATGATAACACGCCACTTAATTTTAAACTAATCAATTTTGTGATGATTTTCTTTTTCTTTTTCCTTATTAGGGTTTGATATTTCAAACCAATTTACGCATAACAAAATCTAGTTTTTTTTTTTTTTAATTTAAGTAATTAGATCATCAATTCACTATGAGATTAAAACAATAATATCCGTATGAGGTATCCCGTCATCATAACCTTATTTCAAAGAGTTCATAACTCATCACAAAGCACGTATTGTGCTCTGCTAACTCAATCAAATCAAAAAACTTTTCTCATCATTAAGGTTGTACCCATCAATTGTCTCCTGTTATTATTGTATTTTTTTGGTATATATCAAACCATTTCTCAATATATTCCTAAAATGGAATTCAGTTTATCTTATATCATCGCAACATGGCATGTTCTAACCTATATGAAGTCGTCAGAGGAAGAAAAAACAATTGCTCGAAACCGACAACCAAGTATGATCCAAATGCATGTTCATGAGAATCTCCAGAATCTTAAAACAAAAATGACTCCAATTATATATTAATTTGTGTTTTCAATCGATGATAAAATGGTCAGACAAACTTAATGCCTTCGGTGAAAATGCAAAACCCAAGTAATATTTTCCATGCCTTTAGTTCCATGGACCATAAATTTTCGTCTAAAGTCTCCTGTTTCTTTATGGCTTTACAATAGCCTATTTTCAACTCCTAATCAAATGTACAAACATGGCAGAAGAGGAGGAGTCATATGATTAATTTGTCCTCTATTTCAGACGTTGACAATACCCATTACATTGTTTTTCTAATGAAAAAAAAAACTCTTGAAAAAGATTGATTTTTTTAAAATTAATTTTTAGATCATTTTAATATATTTAATATATTAATATCAAAAATAAATTTAGAAAAATAAAATATATTATTTGAATGTATTTTTTTAAAAAATATTATAAAAAATAATGGTTGTTATATTAATTATTTTTGGTAATAATAATAATAATAATAATAATAATAATAAAACTGAAGCTTCATAATTAGTTTGTTGTCGGTAATGAGTTAGTTTGAAATTTGTAGCCCGAGGACATTTTGCCATAATGGTGGCTGTCAATGTAATCTAGAAAAGTGAAAAACTGTAAATTATTTATAATTTTTTTAATACGAAATGATTTTATATTAAAATAGTAGAAGTATTTGAGAAAATAAAGGTGGTGCTTCACAAGTGGTCGGCTACGAGGTAGTTTGAAACTTGTAACAAAGACGACCTTTTGCTCTAATGGTAGTTACCAATGCAATACAGAAAATTGAAAAACTTGTATGCATTACGTTAGCTGCCTATAATCAATTAAGGCTCATAAAACCCAAAATTAGACGAAGAAAAGATAGCCAATTTTTTGTTAACTTTGCCATCAATTTCAGAAGTTGACAATTTTATTTTTATTTTTTGTGACCTGAAAAGAAATAATAAAGTTGGTTTGAAATTTGTAGAAAGACGACCTTTTGCTGTATTGGTAGGTGTCATGCAATTCAGAAGACTGAAACATTGTACGCTTATATAATCTTAGATTTTTAACATACATACATACATATATATATATATATATATATATATGCTATTTCAATATGTGTTTTACATAAAAAAATAGTATAAATTGAAAAGTTAATGTAAGTATCTAATTAGATAAATTGATAAATTTTTATATAAATAAATCAATAAATTGATAAATTTTTATTTATACAACTAAATTCCATCTATATAGAACAAAAACAATAGAGATGAATCACAATAATATCTTCAAAAAATAAATACATATAAATTTTTTTAAAAAAATCATTTAAAAAATATCTTTAAAGTTTATGGTTTAGGTTATAAGACTGAGATAAATTGAAAAACAAATTTAAAGATAACCACAAAAATAATCTTTTAAAAAATGATATATAACAATGAAATCGAAAAAGCAAATGAGCAAAAAAAAAAGATATTGAATAGCATTAACTTTTCAAACTTATGATTCAAGTTAATGGATTGGAAGCACCACAAAAAAAAAAATCATGAAGATTAATCTCTAACAAATTAAATGTTAAATAATAAAACTGAAAAAAAAATCAATTACATAAAAAGATCAAAAACAAAAAAAAAAGTATAATTCAAAAAATAAGAGTGAAATTCAAAATAAAAAATAAATTAGAAGGTAACAAAAAAAATTTTAATTAAAGGGATAAATTGAAAACAAATAACTTTAAAAAAAAATCAAAAGAATGAGAACCGAATTAAAAAAATATACCATAAACTTTAATTGAATGATGAAATTGAAAGTCAATAACGATTTAACAAAAAAAACCAAGGAAAGAAATTTGAGATCTAAAGAATAAGGACTGAATTGAAAAAAAAAATATATGATAAATTGCAATTAAATGACTAAATTAAAAAAAAAACAAAAATTTTATGAAAGAGCTAAGAATGAAAATTAGAAATCAAAATAACAAGAACTAAAATTAAAATATAAAAAAAAAGTATATTTTTTTCAGTATGAGAGAAAAAAAAAAGGAAAGAAAAAGAAACAATCATCAATAATAAACCACTCATTAGCTTCCATCATGTGCTACATTAAGAGGAAAAGAACATGAAGGTGCTTTTAACGACATGATGAAAGAACATATCTAGCCAACGAAGGAGTCATAAATATTGTTTAAATAGCATGGACGCCTCCCACATGTTGGCGTATGATGAGCACACCCCAACAATGTTTTTGAATAAAAAATTACTTATTCAACATTAAAAGACCCAAATGTTCTTCATGCCTCTGGAATTTAGAGAGAAAAAACTTGTTATACAACGTAATGCTCCCACATGTTGGCGCATGATGAGCACACATAATGCTCCCTTTAGATGAAACTTGGTACATCCAAAAATAATCATTGATTATTTATATAAAACATATATAAAATATTGATTATAACATGTACTAATTAATAATGTGAACTAAAAAAATTACCGATACCCAACTAATTAGCTATCATTGGTTAAACTAAAACTTATTCATTCTATTTTAATAATACCTTTACATCATTATCAATTTTCTATAAAAATTCAAATTCCTCCAAATTCACTAAACTTTTCAACATAACAATAAGATTGAAAAAAACATGAAACATGCATATTAAATAAGTCATTATATATTTCATTATAAAACACCTAAGTTATAAAATCAAAATCAGTTTTATCAACTAACAAACAAATATAATTTTTAAAAATCTAAAACAAACCTAACATGTAAAAATCATACACACATATAACAAGTTTTTAAAAGAAAAGGCTATAAAACAAGTAAACATACAAACAAACAACATATACTATATAAAAATACCAAAAAATATAACATTTTAAAATGGGTTACAATAAAAAATTGGTAATTTTACTTAGTTAATGTGATGAATCTTTAAAAAACATTGAACCATAACAGGGATGCTAACAGACTGAGTATTAGGGTGAGCGGATTTATGATGATGAGAGCTTAATTTGTAACAAAATAACGGGGTGTTATGTGTTATTTTTTGCATAATAAAAAGGAAGAACAAAAGGAAGAAATGGGGGGGTCGTCTATCAAGTTATAACTTAAATATTACTGAAAAAATCACCAACGGGTATTAGCAACAAATCTATTTTCTTGGTAATTCTATATGTAATAATGACACATTATTTTTTTATTCGTTATTTTCCTATTGTAATTCTCTCAAAAGTCACCGATGAAAATATTTCATTGATGAATATCAAGGAAAATAACGAGATAATATTATGCTAATAAATATCACTATAATTTACCTAATACATTATTTCCATAGATATTTACGTTTGTATTTAATATTTTTTTGGTAATGAGATATTGATGTTTAAGTAAGTTATCATTGTTTTGATATATTTAATTAGAGTACTTTTATCACATGTATATAGCATCACGACAATTATTCTTTCAAATCAGGATGATTGAAAATGAAGTAGGTGACAATGATAAAAAAATTCTTGTTTTTTATCAGTACAAAAGGGACTAGAAGTTATCACCTAATATTTTGATAACTAAAAACCCTAATTTGTCTTAAAGTCTAGGGGGGAAAAAGGTTGATTGAGTCAAGAGAAAGTATTAGTACCCCTAATATGTCTTACCTAAGATAAGTTGCACTATTTATTATCTAATATAAACTAATGCAATGTAGTGCTTTTTAACTATTAGTCTATTTAAGGTTTAAAAAAAGTTATCCTCGGTAACAACTTCTTTATCTTATCAAATATTTAAAAACAAATAATCATTTTAATGCCAAACAAAAAAAAATTGTCCTTTCGTTTAATATCAAAAATATATATTACATATAAGTTGATAATCTCGTGTATCAAAAGAAATAAAATGAATTTTTTTTGTAATTATTTTTAGATGTAGACAAATATCCTTTGAAAAATTACGAACTTGTTGTGAAATTTATACAACATATTAAAAAAAAAACATGTCGAAGTATTTTAGAATTTTTTTTTTTAAGAAAATGCTTAAATAACTTTAAGAATTTTTAGTCATATGCAAGAAAAAAAATTATTTTATTTTTTTTATTGTTATTTTTTTATAACCTGAATGGATTGACCCAACAGGCCAATTTAAAATCTCTGATTCAACCATAAACCAAACCAAAAATTATAGTTTGACTTGAAAAACAACCTAAAAACAAAACAAAAACAAAAACAAAATAGCTTAAACACCTAACAAAACACAAAAACTCAAAAATTCTTAAACAAAACGGATCAAACATACAAACAAATAAAGAACATTAAGAACACCTTAAACAAACCTAGAAACGTGAACTCAAATAATAAACACCATTGCATTAACATGTATAACTTAAATTAAACCAAAGCTAAAACAACATTTATATATCAAAAGAAAAACTTTAATACATTAAAAACATAAAAACAAACTTTAAAATAACTTCATTAAATTGAAATCAAGACAACAAAGAGGTGAACACAACATTTCTTATTAAGCAATCAAACTTTTTTTATACTTGTGAACATAAACATAACATAAAAAAAGATAACAAAAGCAGATCATAAAGAATATATTTTTAGGGGTGCAATGTATACCTTAAACAACTACTCTCACTTGACTTTTCTTTGGAAAGATTTGCCTTTCAGGTCTTTAATCTTATATTTTTTATTGTTATTAATCTCTTTTTTCTTATCTTCTCTTATCATTTTTTATTTTTTCTTTTCCTCTTTTCTATTTGGCCCCTAAAGCATGCTTGAGAGGGGTATTTATAAGGTTTTAGGAGATCTTGAATCCACTTGTGACCTCTTGATTTTGAAAGGAGTGTTGTGAACCCTTGTCAAGGAACTAATGAGGAGCCTTTATCCATGAACACGCGAAAACCAAATCGTTTTTTGTAAGATAGTTGCATTGTTGAGACTAATTAAATTGTTGGGACTAATTAAGTTACCCATTTTTAAGATTCCATCAGAGCAACTTTGACATCATCGTCACCTGAGACCATCTGAATTTAGTAAAGAAAATGCATACCTTTCATTTGGATCTATTTTTATTCAATTTAAATGTTTCAAGCTCCACATCTATTTATTCAAAGGTATTAACCTGATAAGTCTCAAATTTAAAAATTGAGTAATAGTTGATCAAGAACAAAATGTTAGAGACTTTCATGACAAAAATAGAATATAAATATCTAATTTCATAAAAATAGAGTTGTAAAGGAGATATTCTTCTTTCATTTATACAAAATCTCATGTCATTTGAAGGTTTAGAGCTCAAAAACAAACTCTTAAATGGTGTCACTATAATCATTATAAAATACCAAGGAAGAAAATAAACAAAAGCTAAATAATGCATCGTCTAGGTTAAAACCCTAAAAATTAAGGTTTTTAATTTGAGATTTGACAAAGTCTCAATTTAGTCCTTGTTTTTCAATTATGGCACATACACTTTTAATTTACACAAAAAAAACTTTTTAATTGCATGTAATTTAACCCCTTATTGAACTCAAATATCTACCTCAAAGTTTAACATTATTTTTATTTTGATCCTTAGTTTCTAATTTGTTCAATTTAAGCCCTAATTGACTATCAAACTTTTAATTTTCATCAATTTGGCCCTGATCTCACAAATTTCAATCCTTGAAGTCTCGTGCATCTTACAAGTTGGTCCTTGGTTTTGAATTTCTCTAATAAAGTCCTTAATTACTCATCAAACTTCAATATTTATAGAATTAAGTCCTTGATTTAACTAAATTAACTGTTAAAAAATTATAATCCAACCCCCAAACTTTAATTTCTTTCAATTAAAGCTTAAATTGACTTTAAAAAATAATTTTCTTGCAATTAAACCCTTAATAAATTGAAATAAACCTTGAAAAATTCTATTTGAGTCTTTAAACATCCAGTTTTGAATTTTTCTTCTGAAATTGAATTTTCTTTACAAATAAAGCTTTTATCAGTAAAAAATAAACTCTTAATTTTTTTTAATCTTGTATATTTTATTTTTCTCAACCAGTTTTCAGCAATTTTCTAGACATTTTGGTATACTCTTCTTAATAATATATTTTTTTTATTTTCTTCCAACATGTTTTTTAATTTTTTTTATATTTTACTTTTTTTTTTGTTATATGGAATTCGTAAAATAGATAACAAGTTTAAAGGGATTGGATTTCATGGCAAGGAAAAAAATCATTTAATCACTAGCTTTGAGAGAGAAGTTATATATTTACATCCAATTAATTTTATTTACACAAATATTTTAAATTTTATATCCAGGTATAAAAATAATATTTTCAATTGTGTGAGTATATATAGATATGCGATCACCTCATTGTGAAATCACCCTAACATTGTTGACAAAATCAACAATGTTTGTCAACAATGTTAGGCACAAATTTGTCAACAATATTAGGCACCAATTTGTCAACAATGTTAGGCATAAATTTGATGCCACCTACCTTGCCCTTGTCTTTTGCATGGATGTTTGCCTATAAATAGGCAATGCATCCAAGCATTGTATACACACCATAAGAGAGAAAGAAGAGAGGGTGAGAAGAGAGTAATCCCACAAAATTGTGAGGTATTTGTGAGATAATAAGTGAGGTGTTTTTCTCCTAATAATAGAGAGATTTTTGTTGTTCTCCTATTATTAGAGAGAAGTTGTATTTTCATATTACTTAGTAAAATCCTTCTATACTTACCCGTGGACGTAGCCAAATTGGGTGAATCACGTAAATTCTTGTGTGTCATTTCTCATTTTATCTTGTCCCTTACCTTTTATCTTGTCGGATTTGCATGCCAGCATCCTAACACTCATTTGTATATCTATTTTCTCTATAAAAAAATTTAGAAAACATATATATCATGTCATTTTGTATGGCTTCAAGCTTTTGGGTTCGTTTACCAGCGAGTAGAATAGATTCTCATCACTCAACTTTTGTTTCGTACAACATAAATCATGGATTGCCTTCTTTTCTTTTTATTGATCAATAAATTTTCCAAGGACAGAAAATAATCAATAAATAATTTCTGAAGGAAAATTTGATAAATAATTGTATTATTTTTATTCGTTAATTATGTTTTCACAACAATGTAACAAATGAGCATATGAAGCTAATTAAGAGAGTGGAAACCGCAGATAATTCAACCAATTGGCATGTGGACATGTTTCCGAATCTTAGATTCTAATGGTGGAATGATACCCACGAAACAAGCTTTGGGATCTTTGAAGCATTTGGCATGATACCCTGATTTTGTTTCCTGTGGTTTCTGACATTAAAGGTAATTATAGTGCACAGGGTGGGGGAAAAGAGAGAGGGAAGACTTGGATTTTTTATTTTATATTAATGTGGATATTGGTTAGATTTTATATATCATAATTAATTTTTTTAAATTAATAATTATATAAATTTTTAATAGTTATTATATAAGTAATCAATAATTCTAACTTGAAACTTCAGATAGAATAAATTTTTTAATTCTAAATTCTTACTATTTTACCATCACCTAAATAATTAAAAATAAAAAAAAAAACACTTGAGGTGTTAGTCTAGTGGTGGAAGGGACTTGTTCCCTTCCTTTACATCTAGATTCGAATCTTATTGTGCACGCATGTTATTCTCGCGGTACCTTACATACTCATTGGGTTTGTAGGATATTAAATGGGTCGTGGAATTAGTCGTGGTGCGCACAAGCTGGCCGGGACACCCACGTAAATAAAAAAATAATTTTTATTATTTTGAAAACCATGCTACCCACCTAAACTAATTAATTTAACTATTTAAATAATGTTTAATACTCATAACATGAATTTAGAAGTTAATACAAGGTAATTTTTAAAAAATATATATATTGTTTTAACTAAGAAAACCTTTTTCAAAAAAAAATTAAATATTAAGAGCTGGGTATTACTCGAAGAAGGTTCAGAACGATCGAGTCATAAATCAATTCATGCTCCTTACTAAATCGGCCAGGTTTTTTCACCTCAGACTGGTTAAAATTGCAAGTTGACCATTCGAGCTATTAATTTTTCCCTCTTTAATGATGTTTAAGGCAACAAACATGAATAAATTATAAGAGTTGCAGTTTGGGGAGTCAAATACGGTGAATATTTTTTTTATGAATTGCACTAAAGTCATGTATGTCATCGACGACACCAGCATTTGATGATCTGATTTCATTATCTAAGCTTAGCTTGTGCACATGCACATTCCACTAAGCAATGTTTCTACATGACCAAAACCATTAGCGACTAAAGGTACCGTGTGTGGCTAGCCTTTAAAGCTTTAGTTGCAAGTTGGAATCCATGATAGGGTTGGACTCAGATACGGTGATAGATGATGTCTCTGCCTGGTGGAGCACCAACACAAGAGTCCCAAGTGACAATGGCAGTTAAAAGAGACAGCCTGTGTTTTGTTCCTTTGTGTTTGTAATGAAAATTCGATTCCCTCCTATATTTTGTTTTTGTTCAATTTCCCCTGTAATTGAAAGTGAGCGAATTAGGTCAATGGAATAATTGGTCCAACCGATAAACCATTGGATCCTTCAAACAATTAACCCAATCAAATCCAAAGGAAACCAGACAAAATAGGTGCCCGATTGAATTAAGCATGTCTCTCTTAAGTGGCATGCCATTCAAATGTGGAAGAACTAGTTAAAAAAAATGTAACTTTGATCAACCTAACCTAAATAACCATGTTAAATATACAACTTAGATTATAAGACTTGAATAAATAAATTAAAAAAATATCAAAATTAAATTTCAAACTAATCAAATATTAAAAAAAGAATCAATTAAATAAATGATATAAAAAACCAACCAAACCAAACTCTTTTAGATCATACGAATAAAACAACCACATAAAAGATAAATTAAAAAACATCAAGCAACTTAATTTCAAAACAATTTGATGTTAAAGGACATAGCACAAAAAATATTAAATTTAAAAGGAGCATTTAAAAACAAATCAACTCAATTTAGATCAACTCGCAAAATTTGTGATATAAACGATATGATCGAGATAAACAAATAGAAAAAAAATTAAAGAACATCACAAAGTCTAATATCCAGAAACCTCAGCCTTGACTAATAAAACTAAAAGAGAAATTAATTCACAATCAACATATATATATATACACACACACACACAAACATATATATATCAATTTAGAAAACTTGTCAAAGTAAATCCAACCAAAAACAACAAAATAAAAAAATTCAAGACAACCCCAGTTATTTTAAAAATAAACAAAAAAACATATAAAAGACAGCTAAAAAAAAAAGAGTCTAATCACTAATATTATAAAAATGTTGAATGATAAAATTAAAAAAACATCAACTTAAAAAAATTAAGAAAAATAAAACCAAACAAACCTAGAAGAATGTTATAAACTTGGGTTATGGTCTCAAACTCAAAGCACATTAAATCCTAGATCTGGGCTAATCAAGAAGCTTAACTCTTAATTAATTTAATGTTGAATAGCCAAAGTAAATCTAACAAATAAAAAGACTCAAGAACATCTAGTTTATTTTTAAAAGCAGTAAAAATCCCATAAAAAACAAGTAAATAAAAAAAAATCTAGTTTTCAATTAAATAAATATTGATGAATAAAACATGAGCTTAAAGAAAGTAACATAATAAACAAGAAGACTCGAATGAACCCCTAAAATTTAGGTTAATTTTTAAAACTCAGAACTTGTGAAATCATAAACTCAGATCCAATCAAGTAGCTCAATTATCGATCAATTTAATATTAAATGATGAAATTAGAAAAATATTAATTTTAAAAATATGTCAAAGTAAAGACAAAATAGTAATAAAAAAAGAGGGATCACATTTTACACGAAAAAAAACTTAAGGAGGATAAGATTATAAAAAATTAAATTTAAAAATTTATTTCAAATAAAACAAATAGCAGTAAAAAGTGGGAACTAAATTTGAAAGATTAGAAAATTAAAGGGGGTGAAATTAAAAAATAATTATAATTTTATAAATTATTTTAAAAAATATTCCAAATATTAAAGGATGAAATTATAGAAATATTAATTTAAAGAATTATCCAAAAAAACCAACAAAGAACAACACAAAAAATTTAAGATAACCAAGGTCATTTTCAAGACAAGCAAAAAATTCAAAAACAAAACAAATAAATAAAAGAATAAAATTCAGTCTCTAATTAAATAAATATTAAAAGATAAAAAAATATAAATTTAAATAAAAAAAATAAAAAACTAAGCAAACTCGACACAAACCTTCTAAATTTGAGTTAATCTCTAAAACTAATAAATTATCAAATTAAAAAGCTTAATTACTAACCAGTTATGAAAAAAATAATTTTAAAAATAATTTTAAATAAAACAAATAACAATTAAAAGAATAAAGAATAAATTAAAAAAAAATAAAAGGATGAAATTAAAAAAAATAATTTTATAAATTATTTAAAATAAGAAATAGTAATTAAAATATTATAAATAAAATTTTATGGAAAAAAAATTAAAAAAACTGATATAAAATTTTGAAAGGGTTGGTGCGATACTCGAGTTGGAGAGAAAAACAAAGAAAGAATAGTTACAAACTCCAAACCAGGAATGTGTTTGGCCCCCGCACTGCCCAATTATTGAGAGGACGCCTCAACCTTTCAAACCTCACTGCTTTTTTGCAGTGTTTAGTAAATAAATAATCCTCTATGCATCGTCTAAAGCGTACAGAGTCCGCCCACCTACTGCTACTTAAAAAAAAAAATAGTTATTTGTTTTATTAATTTTGAAACCAAGTATAATTAAATAATTTAAATTTAATAAACAAATGTAAAAGCCCCTATGCTTAAGTCATCATTTTTTTTTCAAGGACTATTTAAATAATTTAATTGCTCCAAGAAAATTTAAAAAAAAATTAATTTACATCCACGTAATTATTTAATATGCGAGCGGCGCAATGTCAATAATTTATATCATATGGGGGACCCATTAGTCAAATCATTGATTAGAATGACAAGATAAACGGCCACCCGTAACTTCTGCCCAGTTAAGATCTACTTTGATTCCGATAACATTGATAATCGGTAGTTCGCTTCGAACATGAGTGGCAACTAGTAACTACTACGTTGTTGACCTCGCATGCCAGGTGTCATGGGACTATGTGTTTTTGGGGTAACGGTAACGGTAACGGTGGGCTTTTAGGCTCTGGGCCCCCAGAGTACCTCGAGTGGTTACTCTCAACCTAGCACTCTTCGAGGACGTGTGAAGGTCGTTATATTTAATAAGATATTAATTGTTGCTATAATATTTACTTTATGTTTTGTTTATAATAAATATAAACAGGGACTTTAAAAAAAATATTAAAGATAGAAAAAGATTATTTTCCAATTTTGATAAGAAAAAATAATATTTTTTTTCATATCAATATATCCATAGAATTTAAAAATACACTTCTTACATCAATATGTCTATAAAATTTTAAATTAACTCTTCATTCAAATTAATTTAACAACTTAGTAGAGTGTCATGCATAATTAATTAACTAACTTAAACTAATTAATTTCAGAAATAAAGAATTATCTATGTTACAT
>NW_011500095.1:79907-86698 GCF_000495115.2 Populus euphratica
AATCCTTGTCATATATGACTTAACAATAGTGCTAAGAAAATAAACATGTATGAATTTGAGCACATACTTTCGTAAAGCAGCATCAGGACTAAAATGCACAACTAAATTTGACCGCCTAAGCCTTTTCAGAAATACCGTTATATAACAATTAAAGCTTTGGTTGTAAAAGGTCACCTCTGCAGCAATACGAATACCAAGTCCCTCATCTGAACATTCAAATGAAGGTTGCAAAGCGCCATCTACATTTTCAGGTGGTTGCGTGCTACAATTCTCACCCACATTTTCAGTCGGTTTAGCATACAAGGGGGCCTGCATCATCTGCAACATAAATCGTGATGCTTGGACTGCACGCTTACGCATATTAGACACCACTACTGCAGAACCTCCAGCATTTCCATAGATGCCTGGCCACATAGAACGCATCACTAGAATGAACGCCTTTGACAAATGCTTCTGCATTTACGTACTCAAAATTGTTATAAATCTAACAGGCATACACAAAACAAGAGATAAATATAACTATCCTGAAGTGATCATAGAACATATCAAATCTCAGAGGCTTGCCTTATGATTTGCTGATAGTGATGGGTAATGCTCAAAGAACACGGATAAACATTGTTTCAACCTGCAAACAAGATAGCAAGAAACAATGTTAGATAGCCATTCTTATAGAGGACAATGATGAATGAGAAAATAGGTACAGCACAGTCCACCTCTGCAGGTCTTTTGTTTCATTACTGAAATACAATTTAATGAGCTTAGCTAAGTGCAAAGGGTGTAAAGCAGCTGTTATGCTTGGATAATTCTCACTAAGGAGAAGAATCTTAGCAAAACCTTCACCAAGAGCAGCTTGCACTGTCTCATTTTCTTCAGTTTCTACATCTCCCCAATTATTTCTATCAAAGCCAGAATATAAGAGGTCAAGCAATTCAACATTCAAATTCTCATCAGCCTTAGAAAAGTCCACAAGATCAATTGCCATCTTGTCACCCTGAAAATTGGATGAATGTTCTAGTCCAATCGCCCTGTCAACTTCCTGAGGACCGTGCCACATGACAAGATCAATTAAAGCCTTGCACGCCATTATGCTAACTGGAGCAGGGCCCTTAGCAAAAGAAAGCCTCAACTGCTTCAATAGTTCTTCACTTGGCTTTTTCTCTAATAAGCCAAAAAGGCCAAGACACCTGATAGCAACCCTCTGCACATCCAAGTGAGCATGCTTTGCCTGAAGTCATCATTCATACCAGTAGTTAATATCGTCTGGAAAAAAATAGCATGTTGAGAAATGATACATTAATTGCTGCAGTAATGAACACATAAAGCATGGAATTTTTATACAAAAAGAGGCCAAATCAAAAACCATACGTAGGCATGACTAGGTTAAAGCAAAGGGAAAATCCATGAAGTGCAGCTTTCTTCTTACCCCAGGAAGCAGTAATGACTGCAGTAATTCAATAGGCTCAATAGCCTTCCCTTGAAGCCAGTACAATGATTTTGCATTTTCCAAAAGAAGACCAGTAACAGCAAGGCTGTGCATCCACTGCATGAAGTCTGCTGTTCTCTCCCTACAGGGCGTGGCAAGTTCTTCTACAACTGCAAGAAAAACTTTTTCAAATTCACCAGCAGCAGCATGGACTTTCTTTGCCAAACTGGACACTGCGCCAGCCCATTCTTTGTCGCCACCAAGGTTTATTCCATCTCCTATGATAACCTTGTTCCCTTCATCATCCACTTCATGATCTAAGGGCCTGTGCAATAGGTCTTGTACAAATGCACTAGCAACCTTCCTGCTTGTAGAGTCAGAAAAATCAAGCATTGCACCAAGCAATAGTAGCTGCCGAGATGCAAAACGATAATTTGGTCCTGAAAACATCAAGGTCAAATTAGAATATATAGTAGCATAACACATTCCAATCATCTAATGTCACCCACCAGCATCTATATGAGCTCCGACCAAAACTACATAATCTGAAACTGTTGCAGGAAGAATCCTCTCAAGAAGATCATTGTTGTCTGAAGCTTCAGCTGCATAAACTGCAGCTTCAGTGCCCATTGTAGTTGCAGCATCAGAGCCCTTTGCCTGTTCAAAGAAACTTTATGATCAGAGTGCATGGATCTAAAATCAACATATTCAATCATAATAACTTTCCCAGAAGAACATAACGTGAAGGATCAACCTGAAAAACCAAAAGTTATATTGTTCTTGAAAAATTCATATCCTGTTAAAATGACTAATTCTTCTACACTGGCATTAGTATAAGTTTTTTGTTCTTGGCAAGTGGTTACTTCCAAACAATTCATTTGAAGAATTTATCCGAATTAACTTTCAAGTCGAAAGAGCATCAAAAGATTATTCGTTATAGATAAAAGGACAGCTGTGCGGCCATGTATATCAAGGAAATAGGGAATGAGCTTTAACAGAATGCACATTACAACTTCATGTCCTTTAAAAACAAAGCAAAGAAAGAGGCATTTGCGTTACTAAAACCTAGGATCAAACAAAATCCATCCCCAACCCTTCCCAACCATTCTAAGGGACTTTAGGAATCAGCAGACACCCACAACTATATTATGATAGGAGTTGAGATGACTGCTTCGACAAGAAATCTACACAAAATATAACCAGAGAGATTTGGATGTGGCAGCTTGATATCTGGTGCATTCTACAAGTAAATAGTCAGAATAAGAACAGGTGATCTGGCAGCTTGATATCTGGTGCATTCTACAAGTAAATAGTCAGAAAAACTCATACACGCAACAGTTCCATGAAGAAAATAATTCAGCTTGATAGCTCGTTGAAAACCAACAAGTCAATTACCTATTGATTATGCTCAGAAAATTTAACTTTGAAGACATGATAATCTCATTTCTCAATAAGATTGAGAGAGGAAATAAAATAACTGCTATGTGTAGGTAAATGCTTTCCTTAGAAAAAACTCAAATATATTTCACTATGCTTACTCCCTTCCTCCCTTCATAAACAAATAAAACAATAAACAATTCAGCAGCCTATGCCAAAAGAAAACGAAACAAAGTATAAGTGAAAAAAGTTTTGCCTGTGCTTCTGTCTGCAAGTGCCTGCACACAGTTTTCCAATAAAGAGCAAACTCTGGTTCCATTAGCTGGATGCTTGCAGAGCAGTTTTCAGGTTCCTCTGTCATCAAAACAGGAAACCTTAAGGATACAACAAATAGCAAGTTAACCACATATAATATCAAGCGATCAACCCCGAACAGGGTAAATAGATTTATCTTGCAGAAGATATTAAATACTCAACTATCAAGGCCTCTTATGGCACACTAGTTTTGATGCACCAAAAAGTTAGAGAACAAATATTCAGAGGCGCACAAGAAGATGAATTAGGCATGTTGAGTGGTCATTAGTAATTGATTCTACATAGAAGTTTTTGTAATTTACAAGTCTGCAAATGCCAGAGATACAATGAATATGTTGTTTCTTCAAACATTTGATGAGTACTACAAGAGATAACAACTAAAAAATTAGATTCAGTGCAATTTGCTTGGAGAAGGATAAATAAAGATGGAAAAGCTATGCTTCCATCATAAAAACCCGAAGTCACAGAAAAAAGGAAGCACTTATTCTATTTCTATATCTCGCTTTCATCAAGTGGAGAATGTTGAAGCGCTTGTGGAAGACTGAACTCATGTCTCAGAGTCATCTTTAATTGCAAAAAGTTTTTAGTTTGATAGCTTGATTACAAGCATAACCAAAAGAAATTAAACAAGTCATTAAAAAATATGCCTACAACAGAACATGCATGGTCGTTAGTAATGTCAACAAAGAAGCAAATTTTCTTCTTTCCATCCTTAAAGACCTAATTTGGAGAAATTTGACAGGCAAACACATCAAATTGTGTTCTCCCTTGAAAGCTACCAAATACTTGATAAGTGTAGGGAGCAGGGGAATTAAATATCATTCTCCAACCATGCTCCATCTAGCAAATATGCATGCTAACTGGCTTTTTTTATCAAAACTCATGCTACAAGCAGCAACAGTCACTAATAACTGGAAAATAAGAGTGATAAAACAAAGGGCTACAATCTTACAAAGAGATTGAAAAGATCAACCAACCTCCATTTTCACCAAAGTTTGATAATATGTACTGCCGGATACTCTGATCGCCATGTAATTTTATTAATCCATCTTTTAATAGAGCCTCCATCACAGATTCCCCAACCAATTCATAGGTTTCAACATCAAGATACTTAAGAAGTTCAATGGGATCATCATTGCAGCACTTAGAAAGCCATTCATCTCTCATCAACTTTAAGCATTCTTTTGCAACAGCTGCAGAACGATCAGCAAGTCCTCTCTGTAGAATTACTGTCCTGAGCTTTATGCTATCAAACCATTAAAAAGAGAAGCCTGATGAGAAATATTAAATGCATGATCACTAAGTTACAACCAGACATTAAAGCACATAATTCAATGGAATATATACAATTCAAAAAAAGGTAATTTGAAGATGTATCTTTATATATGAGAGCAAAGAAAAAGTCTCCAATAGATCAAAGCAAAAGGAAAAATTACATAACAGTTCTGAAATGACAACATTAATTACCTGAGACTTTGAAGAGGAAATTTATTAGCTAGAACACAGAATGCAGCTTTGCGGACTGACTCACTCATATCCAAGGTGCAATCAATGATTGCTGGCGAGGTTGCATTGGAAGGTGGCAAAGCTAATACAATTGTCTTACGAACCTCCTGCAAATATGCCTCAGGTAAGCATACAATGGACAAACTTCTGATATCCAAATCACTATAATAATCTCACAGCTTTTTTCTCCATTGAGTTGTTCATCTTTTTATGTCCAACACAGTGTATGAAGTTCTGTATGACAAGTATTATAAAAGATACAATAGATTTTTCCACATTATTTAATTCACTTTATAATATGAATGCTAGCCCTTCAATATAACAGTGTTGTTCATAATTGTAAAAAACTATAGGAAAAGGATAAAATATAAATTTAATGAGTTCATCAAATTTCTAATATGATGAATAATATTCAAGCATTTCTTTTCTGAATCAAATAACCATGAACCAACATGGAACAACTGACATGTTATGGTAATGAAATGGGTTCAAAAGAGTAACAGTCTTTATATTGGCAATTATATGTCGACTGTATTGGACATCCAAATCTATATTATATATGTGTGTGTTTTCAAGTTCATCTGTTCAAAAAAGGACCATGCTCATGATATCCTTCCCATTCACATAAACTAAATGAAGGCGGTCACTTCTGTTCTCCAACACAAAAACAGGTGAGAAATTTTTCAGAAAGTATCTGTAAATGAACCATCACCATTGGAATGCCTCCTATCCTCACATGACTTCGTATCTCCCTTTTAAACGCGTCAATTCATAAGCATGTAACAGCTCTCTTGATCCCTACTCTCTAACAAAACACTAAACATGCATCCAAATCTCCATCTGAAGTTACACCAACAAATCATATTCATTTGAAGCAATTGGGACACTCACTGCATTCTGCTCCAAGGGGAGCACTTCAAGAAACAAATCCAGAATATCACTATTCTCAGTATCATTAGCAAAGCGTGAAAGAGCTCTAACTGCAAATGTGCGAATAGCTGGAACTTTGTCTGCAACTCTTAGCTTCATGGATTCTATAACCTCATCCCAGAGCTCATTGCTTACTTCCGCGTCATCTGGCAGTCTCAATATAATCTGCAAAAAAGCAAAAATACCATAAACAGAAAGAAGAAAGCAATGCAACAGTTTTCGTACAAGAATCAAAACCCCGGGTCCCAGGTTCTAAAATCTAAACTAGAATTTTATTCATGAGCATATCTCGAAAAACGAGCCATGTTCAAAACCAAAACTCAAAGTTATACTGCAAAACTCACATTTTAATTCATTAAAATATTTACTAACAAGCAGTGTTTCAGGTTTTAGAATTATAATTCGATTTTTTAAATTATTATTAAGTTTTAAATTCATTGATACCTATTAAAATCCACAATTTTATCAATAGTAAAACAAGTAAAAACCCTTAAAAGTTTGAGAAAAATACCTCAGAGATAATTTGACAAGCTCGAAATCTAACACTCTTATTAGCAGCCAAACTCGCAGTCATCAAAAACCTAAGGAACTCCTCCAGGAACCCATCACCAGCAGCACCCGCCCCCTCATTCTCTTTCCCATCACGCGCGGTAGTGGAGGCGGCAAAGACAGAGACAAACTTAACAACACGCTCAGCAGAGGCAGACCGCCGTTGGAAGAGGAGAAGAGGAGTTAGGGATTTGCAAAAGGCAGAAGCGAATTGAAAAGAATTAGGGATTTGGGGACTCTGATTCGGGGATCTTTTCGAAAACAAGAGTAAAGACAGATCTTTTAGTTTTCTGATGTGTGTAGCATTTGACGTTTTTGTTTCTTCAAGAATTTTTGAGATTTTTTGAATCAGTTTCTCAGTGGCATCCATTTCTCTGGTCATTTGTTTTCTTAGCAGAGAGAAGAAATGTTCAATTTCGGAGATTTAGGGTTTTGAATTTTGATTTCGGGAATGTTTTTGAATTCGAGCGGGAGCTTTTTCAAAAAGAGTTTTGATGGGCCGATTATTGAGACTCCACGTTTTTGGGCCGAAACAGGCTAAATTCTCCAGTACATTCCCTGAACGAGTAGCCCACGAATGGTGAATTTCCCTTGGTGGGCCCATTAATCAGATGGTTCAAGATTTTCAAGACATCGGAATTTTTGGGATTGGAAAATATATATATATATATATATATATATATATATATAT
>NW_011500095.1:88511-97483 GCF_000495115.2 Populus euphratica
AAAAATATATATATATATATATATATATATATATATATATATTGTATAAAACAAACCTCAAGTTGATAAAAAAATTAAAAGTTTAAGGACTAAAACGTGAATTATTCAAACTCTGGGGAGGACATTGCTCTATTTGTCCCAAGCATACTCGTGAATTAATTCATTATTATCTCCTACTAAATTATTTGCTTCAACAAAGTTGCATTTAATGGTGGGGCCCATCTATAAAAATTGTGTTCTATTTTGTAATCGAATGAAATGAAATCACGGTCCAACAAAAATGCCGCTGCAAATGCTGAGCCAAACAGGCTCTAAATAGGTGAAGCGAAAGTCGTGTGTAGCTGTGTTGTTGGCAGGGACAAAAGCAAATTGTCCGGGAACTGCCACCCCAATCAACTCAAACAATGAAGCTTCGTCAAGTATATATCTCAAGTTTCCGGTGTAGTAGGGTAATAGAACCACCAACCCCACCACCCCCCCAGGATTCTTTCTTTCATTTTAAGTCAGAAAAATTAAATATAAGAGGTAGAGAGAGTGGTGATGCGAAGTCAGTTCATCTAGAAGCCTCACCAGTGATTTAAATATTTGCGTGCGCATGCGTGATGCATACATGCACACACAACCATCCCGAAATATTATCCCCAATTACTATATTTAATTTCTTGTATATAATTATCATGGAAAATAGACGTAAATTAACTTGAAAAATCGAAGAAGAACATGTAACATTACCTAATGAAGTAGATTATATTGGAGAAGCTAGTTTACTTCTGCATGAAGAATTTCACACAAAGCTAGTTTACTTCTGCATGAAGAATTTTATACACACACACACGCATCCAGTTCTTGCATAATGACCACTCAATATAACCAATTCAATGCTATGATGATAACACGCCACTTAATTTTAAACTAATCAATTTTGTGATGATTTTCTTTTTCTTTTTCCTTATTAGGGTTTGATATTTCAAACCAATTTACGCATAACAAAATCTAGTTTTTTTTTTTTTTAATTTAAGTAATTAGATCATCAATTCACTATGAGATTAAAACAATAATATCCGTATGAGGTATCCCTTCATCATAACCTTATTTCAAAGAGTTCATAACTCATCACAAAGCACGTATTGTGCTCTGCTAACTCAATCAAATCAAAAAACTTTTCTCATCATTAAGGTTGTACCCATCAATTGTCTCCTGTTATTATTGTATTTTTTTGGTATATATCAAACCATTTCTCAATATATTCTTAAAATGGAATTCAGTTTATCTTATATCATCGCAACATGGCATGTTCTAACCTATATGAAGTCATTAGGGGAAGAAAAAACAATTGCTCGAAACCGACAACCAAGTATGATCCAAATGCATGTTCATGAGAATCTCCAGAATCTTAAAACAAAAATGACTCCAATTATATATTAATTTGTGTTTTCAATCGATGATAAAATGGTCAGACAAACTTAATGCCTTCGGTGAAAATGCAAAACCCAAGTAATATTTTCCATGCCTTTAATTCCATAGACCATAAATTTTAGTCTAAAGTCTCCTGTTTCTTTATGGCTCTACAATAGGCTATTTTCAACTCCTAATCAAATATGCATACATGGCAGAAGAGGAGGAGTCATATGATTAATTTGTCCTCTACTTCAGACGTTGACAATACCCATGTACATTTTGTTTTTCTAATGAAAAAAATACTCTTGAAAAAGATTGATTTTTAAAAAAAATTAATTTTTACATCATTTTAATATATTAATTTCAAAAATAAATTTAGAAAAATAAAATATATTATTTGAATGTATTTTAAAAAACAATAGTTGTTATATTAACTATTTTTTGTAAAAAAAATAATAATAATAAAACTGAAGCTTCATAATTAGTTTGTCGGCCACATGTCGGTAACGAGTTAGTTTGAAATTTGTAGCCCGAGGACATTTTGCCATAATGGTGGTTGCCAATGTAATCTAGAAAAGTGAAAAACTGTAAATTATTTATAATTTTTTTAATACGAAATGATTTTATATTAAAATAGTAGAAGTATTTGAGAAATTAAAGTTGGTGCTTCACAAGTGGTCGTTTATGAGGTAGTTTGAAACTTGTAACAAAGACGACCTTTTGCTCTAATGGCAGTTATCAATGCAATACAGAAAACTGAAAAACTTGTGTGCATAATCAATTAAGGTTCCAAAAACCCAAAATTAGACTAAGAAAAGAAGCACTGTTACTTTGCCATCAATTTCAGGAGTTGACAATTTTATTTTTATTTTTATTTTTTGTGATCTGAAAAGAAATAATAAAGTTGGTTTGAAATTTGTAGCGAGACGACCTTTTGCTTTATTGGTAGGTGCCATGCAATTCAGAAGACTGAAACACTGTACTTTTATATAATCTTTTAATATAAATTAATTTTATATTTGAATTTGATCATATATACAGCTGAAGTGACAAACTCTCCGCTATTATTTAGATATTAGCTATTTTAATTGCGTTTAGTTTAGTTGCGGGCCCTAGATTTTTAACATATACATACACATATATATATATATATATATATATATGCTATTTCAATATGTGTTTTACATAAAAAAAAATTAGTATAAATTGAAAAGTTAATGTAAGTATCTAATTAGATAAATTGGTAAATATTTATATAAATAAATTGGTAAATTTTTATTTATAAAACTAAATCCCATCTATATAAAACAAAAACAATATAGATAAATCACAATAATATCTTCAAAAAATAAATACACATAAAAAATTTTAAAAAATTCATTCAAAAAATATCTTTAAAATTTATGGTTTAAGTTTTATGGTTATAAAATTGAGATAAATCGATAAAAAAATATTTAAAGATAATCACAAAAATAATTTTTTAAAAAATAATATATAACAATGAAATCAAAAAATATTAAGCATGTCATTTTGTATGGCCTCAAGCTTTTGGGTTCGTTTACGAGCAAGTAGAATAGATTCTCATCACTCAACTTTGGTTTCCTACAACATAAATCATGGATAAATTTTCCACGGACAGAAAATAATCAATAAATAATTTCTGAAGGAAAATTTGATAAATAATTGTATTATTTTTATTCGTTAATTATGTTTTCACAACAATGTAACAAATGAGCATATGAAGCTAATTAAGAGAGTGGAAACCGCAGATAATTCAACCAATTGGCATGTGGACATGTTTCCGAATCTTAGATTCTAATGGTGGAATGATACCCACGAAACAAGCTTTGGGATCTTTGAAGCATTTGGCATGATACCCTGATTTTGTTTCCTGTGGTTTCTGACATTAGAGGTAATTATAGTGCGCATTGAGGGTGGGGGAAAAGAGAGAGGAAAGACTTGGATTTTTATTATTTTGGAAACCATGATACCCACCTAAACTAATTAATTTAATTATCTAAATAACTTTTAATAGTCATGACATGAATTGAGAAGTTGGCCCTGGATAACTGTAGAAATATATATATATATATATATATATATATATATTATTTTAAGTAAAAATATCTTTTTCAAAAAAAAATTAAGGATTAAGAGCTGGGTTTAACTCAAAATAGGTTTAGATCAATCGAGTCACAAGTTAATTCATGCTTTTTACTAAAAGCATGTTTAAGAACGCGGTGCAAATCTTGTTTTTAAAAAATTTTAAATTATTTATTTATTTGTTAAAATTTAATATATTTTATATGTTTTGAATTGTTTTGATATGCTGATATCAAAAATAATTTTTAAAAAATAAAAAAAAATCATTAACATATATTTTAACATAAAAAATAATTTAAAAAATACTGAGAACCAAACTACTAAACAATTTCTAATCAGCCAGGTTTTTTCACCTCAGACTGGTTAAAATTGCAAGTTGATCATTCGAGCTATTAATTTCTTCCTCTTTAATGATGTTTAAGGCAACAAGCATGAATAAATTATAAGAGTCGCAGCTTGGGGAGTCAAATACGGTGAATATTTTTTTTTATGAATTGCACTAAAGTCATGTATGTCATCGACGACACCAGCATTTGATGATCTGATTTCATTATCTAAGCTTAGCTTGTGCACATGCACATTCCACTAAGCAATGTTTCTACATGACCAAAACCATTAGCGACTAAAGGTACCGTGTGTGGCTAGCCTTTAAAGCTTTAGTTGCAAGTTGGAATCCATGATAGGGTTGGACTCAGATACGGTGATAGATGATGTCTCTGCCTGGTGGAGCACCAACACAAGAGTCCCAAGTGACAATGGCAGTTAAAAGAGACAGCCTGTGTTTTGTTCCTTTGTGTTTGTAATGAAAATTCGATTCCCTCCTATATTTTGTTTTTGTTCAATTTCCCCTGTAATTGAAAGTGAGCGAATTAGGTCAATGGAATAATTGGTCCAACCGATAAACCATTGGATCCTTCAAACAATTAACCCAATCAAATCCAAAGGAAACCAGACAAAATAGGTGCCCGATTGAATTAAGCATGTCTCTCTTAAGTGGCATGCCATTCAAATGTGGAAGAACTAATAAAAAAAAATGTAACTTTGATCAACGTAAATAAGCATTTTAAATATACAACTTAGATTATAAGACTAGAATAAATAAATTAAAAAAAATATGAAAATCAAATTTCAAACTAATCAAGCATTGAAAAAAGGGTCAATTAAATAAATGACATAAAAAATCAATCAAACCAAACTCTTTTAGATCATGCGAATAAAACAACCACATAAAAGATAAACCGGAAAACATCAAGCAGCTCAATTTCAAAACAATTTGATGTTAAAGGACAGAGCATAAAAAATATTAAATTTAAAAGGAACAACTAAAAACAAATTAATTTAACTTAGATCAACTCGTAAAACTTGTGGTCTAAAAGATATGACCAAGATAAACAAATAGAAAAAAAATTAAAGAACATCACAAAGTCTAATATCCAGAAACCTTAGCCTTGACTAATAAAACCAAAAGAGAAATTAATTCACAATCAATTTAGAAAATTTGTCAAAGTAAATCCAACCAAAAACAACAGATAAAAAAATTCAAGACAACCCGAGTTATTTTAAAAATAAACAAAAAATCATACAGAAGACAGCTAAAGAAAAAAAAGAGTCTAATCACTAATAATATAAAAATATTAAATGATAAAATTAAAAAAAAAAATCAACTTAAAAAATTAAAAAAAATGAAACCAAACAAACCTAGAAGAACCTTATAAACTTGGGTTATGGTCTCAAACTCACGACACATTAAATCATAGATCTGGGCTAATCAAGAAGCTTAGCTCCTAATTAATTTAATGTTGAATACCCAAAGTAAATCTAATAACAAAACAACAAATAAAAAGACTCAAGAACATCTAGGTTATTTTTAAAATCAGTAAAAAATCTCACAAAAAGCAAGTAAATAAAAAAAAAATCTAGTTTTCAATTAAATAAATATTGATAAATAAAACTTAATAAAACATGAGCTTAAAGAAAGGAAAAAAATAAACAAGAAGACTCGAACGAACCCCCAACACTTAGGTTAATCTTTAAAACTCAAAATTGATGAAATCATAGACTTAGATCCAATCAAGAAGCTCAATTATCGACCAATCTAATATTAATATTAGATAATAAAATTAGAAAAATATTAATTTTAAAAATATGTCAAAGTAAAGACAAAATAGTAATAAAAAAAGAGGGATCACATTTTACACGAAAAAAAACTTAAGGAGGATAAGATTATAAAAAATTAAATTTAAAAATTTATTTCAAATAAAACAAATAGCAGTAAAAAGTGGGAACTAAATTTGAAAGATTAGAAAATTAAAGGGGGTGAAATTAAAAAATAATTATAATTTTATAAATTATTTTAAAAAATATTCCAAATATTAAAGGATGAAATTATAGAAATATTAATTTAAAGAATTATCCAAAAAAACCAACAAAGAACACCAAAAAAAAAATTTAAGATAACCGAGGTCATTTTCAAGATTAGCAAAAGATTCTAAAAATAAATAAATAAAAAGAATGAAACTCAGTTTTCAATTAAATAAATATTAAAAAATAAAAATAAAAACAATATTAACTTAAACAAAGAAAAATAAAAAATTAAGCAAACTCGACATGAAACTTCTAAACCTGATTTAATCTCTAAAACTAGTAAATTATCAAATTAAAAAGTTTAATTCCTAACCACTTATGAAAAAAATATTTTTCAAAATAATCTCAAATAAAATAAAGATTAATAAAAAAAATAAAGATTAAATTTAAAAAATAAAAAATGAAAAAAATAAAATTAATTTTTTTTTAATTTTATAGATTATTTAAAATAAAAAATAGTAATTAAAACACCATAAACAAAATTTTATGAAAAAAAATAAAAGAATTGATATAAAATTTTGAAAGGGCTGGTGAGATATTCGAGTTGTAGAAAGAAAAACAAAGAAAGAATAGTTACAAACTCCAAACCAGAAATGTGTTTGGCCCCCGCACTGCCCAATTATTGAGAGGACGCAAAAAGCAGTGTTTAGTAAATAAAATAATCGTCTATGCATCGTCTAAAGAGCACAGAGTCCCGTCCACCTACTGCTACTTGCGTGTATAAAAATAGTTATTTGTTTTATTAATTTTGAAACCAAGTATAATTAAATAATTTTACTTTAATAAAAAAAATGTAAAAGCCCCTATGCCTAAGACATCATTTTTTTTTTTGTTCAAGGACTATTTAAATAATTTAATTGCTCCAAACAAATTTAAAAAAAAATTAATTTACATCCACGTAATATTTAATATGCGAGCGGCGCAATGTCAATAATTAAAATCATATGAGGGACCCATTAGTCAAATCATTGATTAGAATGACAAGATAAACGGCCACCCGTAACTTCTGCCCAGTTAAGATCTACTTTGATTCCGATAACATTGATAATCGGTAGTTCGCTTCGAACATGAGTGGCAACTAGTAACTACTACGTTGTTGACCTCGCATGCCAGGTGTCATGGGACTATGTGTTTTTGGGGTAACGGTAACGGTAACGGTGGCTTTTAGGGCTCTGGGCCCCCAGAGTACCTCGAGTGGTTACTCTCAACCTAGCACTCTTCGAGGACGTGTGAAGGTCGTTATATTTAATAAGATATTAATTGTTGCTATAATATTTACTTTATGTTTTGTTTATAATAAATATAAACAGGGACTTTAAAAAAAATATTAAAGATAGAAAAAGATTATTTTCCAATTTTGATAAGAAAAAATAATATTTTTTTTCATATCAATATATCCATAGAATTTAAAAATACACTTCTTACATCAATATGTCTATAAAATTTTAAATTAACTCTTCATTCAAATTAATTTAACAACTTAGTAGAGTGTCATGCATAATTAATTAACTAACTTAAACTAATTAATTTCAGAAATAAAGAATTATCTATGTTACATGAAATCAAATATCAAGCGTTATCATATATATATTGGTTTTTCCTTTATATCTTTCTTTCAACATTTAAATTTATTGATATAATATCCCTTATATTATAACAAAAAACCAAAAAACATCTTACTTTTGTGATATAAGATAAAGTTTTTCTAACTACCTAATATAAAAGTTAACAAAAAGTTCAAAAGTTCTCTAGAACTTTCCGTCTGTTCTGATAACTTCCTATATTATTTATCCAATAATTTCGAATACATTGACGTACATACATTTTTTATCTAATGTTTTTCTCTACCTATATTTATAGTCACATCTATATCCTTAACTTTGTGTGCCGGGGATAATGCGGAGTATTTTTATAAAAATATTTTATAATTAAAATATATTAAAATATTTTTTGTTTTTTTTTTAATATTGATATATTAAAACCATCGAAAACATTAAAATATATTAAAATATTTTTTGTTTTGTTTTAATATTGATATATTAAAACCATCAAAAATATATTAAAAAATATTTTAAAAAATAACTTGGAATACAAAAACAAACCTTCGCCATGCTCCAATCACAACTCTCACCATCACTTGCAGTATATATGTTTCAGCCCAATAAATGAATAGATTTGCATAAACTCAGCTAATGGACACAGAGGCCGGTGGCCTATGAGCCTACAACTACTACAAGACAAGTCACTCTCTCCATATTTAAAAAGATAAGCACTGAACATGCGTGGCCAGGAGAACAAGGGATCGCACGCAAGCAAGCAAGCAAGGCAGCTCTCCTTTCTAGAGGGCAAGAATGCCTTGATTGGAAGTGGATGAATGGACACAACGAGAGGAGAAGACGAGAGGAGATTGTGGGATTGCTTTCGAGGCCAGTGAGAGCCGATGAGGATGTGATTGTCATCCTGTCGGTGGGTCTCCACCAAGAACTTTTAATGGCAACTTGCCTTTCACTTTCATCATCATTAATTGCAAAAATTCTGACGCCATTTTTTCTGACTCTTCTAAGACCTTCATATACGTGAAGGGTTGTGTTTTTCTTCTTTGTTTTATCCGGTAGATGGATGGATGGTCCCTAATGGCATTTTGTTTTCATTATAGGGTTGAGTTTTTAAGTGAGTTACTTGGAAGTAATAACCAGCCCGGAATCGACTCAGCTCCAGCCCCATTAAAAATAAACTCAGAAGTCACCGAATTATTTCACCAGGCTGGCTGGGTTTTATGACCATGAATTTGCAGGAAAATAAGGCTTGTTTTCATTGCTTTATAGGAACTTCTCGGATTCTCGGCTACAAGAATATCTGCCCTTAACTTGTCCTTATGGCTTGCAACGTCTGCTTGTGGTTTCAAATTTCCCTACACAGATGGATTCAAAAAAGGGAACAAATCTAAAATGATGATAGTGCAAATATGCGAAAGTCGGCTCACAATTCCTTGCACCAAAATGACCATTTTGAGTCAATCTCATAGATGAATTAGGATTCATACAGGTAGTTTAGAGCGGATTTCACTGGCAGAATTTCCAAGTCCAGCCCTCCAAACCAAAACGCAT
>NW_011500095.1:97532-98652 GCF_000495115.2 Populus euphratica
CCCAATATTAACAAAGACAAACAAGCATACAACAACAGATAATAGTGCTGAGAAAGCACAATATTTGCAAGGAAAATCTGCAAAATGCTCATTCAGCACAATGAACAGAGTCGTCAGAATCTTCTGAAGTCATCTCAGAGCCTCCTTCCTCTTCATCGTCAATTTCAGCAATCCTAGCAGCTACATTAGCTGTCATCTTGGTCAGGGCTGCAGTCTTGCTAGCCCTTTGTGAGCGGCTCCCTATAGTGCGAGGAGCAGTCTGAACAACAGTGGTTGGTGAGGCTTCTTCATCAGAAGAGTCTTCATGCCTAGCCTGTCTCCTAGTACGTGATGGTCTAGTTGATTGCGGAGGGGCTGGTGTTTGTGGCATTGCAGCAGGACTATCAACATCCAAGTTGATATCGACTTCCAGTTTCCCTGCAATAGATGACGAAAGTTAGCTCGGGAAAAGATGAGGAAGTAGACTGCATCATCAAAACTACTTTTAAAACTAAATTGGTGATTGCTTTCCATGGATTAAGCACTAAATCAAATTATACATGCAGAAACTTTCTAGTGTCGTCAGGAATTCATTCAGTATATCAGAACAATAATTCAATTTGACCTAGAAACCTCAGTATCTGATTTGCTATTGATATATGAAATATAATAACCAGCACAGAAAGATCACACTGTAAACCGACTAATCCTTCTTTCCAGATACGTTTGTAATTTATAATATATGAGTACATTCTTATGCTTCAGCTTCTTGGCATTTCTTTTTTTCAATTTTTTTTCATAATCTATGTAATTAAAATATCTAGCAAACTGTCATTAAAGACGCAGATCTTTCAGGAATTTCCCATGAAAAGATTTTGCTTGATCCTCCAATAGCTCCTCTTCTGGTTGCTTATCTACTGACTTGAGACGTTCAGCCATCTGTTTCAGCTCCTTTACGAGGTCTTTCTCTGTCGATACATTTTCAGCCACACGATTCAAGAGTTTCCTCGTTAATTTTATTGCACCTTGTTCTGATGCCCGAAAATGGAGCAAGACAAGTATTCTACATAGTGCTGAAACATATGACCTCTCAGCTGGAGTCTTCTTTGCAGTGAAGCTTGCCACCTGCATGAAGCACAGA
>NW_011500095.1:98773-130869 GCF_000495115.2 Populus euphratica
TGCTGAACCTGAAATCAAGGAACACAGAACCAAAGATGCTGATATAATAAGCAAATATAGAACACTTACTGTATTCAATTTCTATTTTCCTTTCCAGGTAGAAAAAACTTTTAAATTGAGAAAAAAGGTACATACAATTTGCCGCAATATGAGTAACAGTTCCTTGTTTGGAGTAGATAAGCAGTTTTAAGGAAATGGTGATTATGTTATAGCCTCTGATATGAGCTGTGGAGGGGTCTTTTTTCCAGGAACCAAAGTACTCTCTAAGTTTACATCCCAAGGAGTCCTATATTGTTGGTTAGTTCTCTTTTCATTTGAAATATGCTTTTGCTCTATGCTTCCTAAGGGTTCTTCAGTTTTCTATGGTCATCAGTGGAGCTTAGCTACTCCTTATTCAGGTATTTAACTACAGCACTTTTCCGTTTTCCATAGCAAAGTATAAGATGTCTGACATGAAACAGGTTCCTAAACATATTTTCCATAGCAAAGTATAAGATGTTTGACATGAAACAGGTTCCTAAACATCCATGAAACTTAGAGGACCAATGCAACTGGAGCACTAACTATGAAAGGATTTTCCTGGATATCAAAATCCTTGTCATATATGACTTAACAATAGTGCTAAGAAAATAAACATGTATGAATTTGAGCACATACTTTCCTAAAGCAGCATCACGACTAAAATTGCACAACTAAATTTGACCGCCTAAGCCTTTTCAGAAATACCGTTATATAACAATTAAAGCTTTGGTGGTAAAAGGTCACCTCTGCAGCAATACGAATACCAAGTCCCTCATCTGAACATTCAAATGAAGGTTGCAAAGCACCGTCTACATTTTCAGGTGGTTGCGTGCTACAATTCTCACCCACATTTTCAGTCGGTTTAGCATACAAGGGGGCCTGCATCATCTGCAACATAAATCGTGATGCTTGGACTGCACGCTTACGCATATTAGACACCACTACTGCAGAACCTCCAGCATTTCCATAGATGCCTGGCCACATAGAACGCATCACTAGAATGAACGCCTTTGACAAATGCTTCTGCATTTACGTACTCAAAATTGTTATAAATCTAACAGGCATACACAAAACAAGAGAGAAATATAACTATCCTGAAGTGATCATAGAACATATCAAATCTCAGAGGCTTGCCTTATGATTTGCTGATAGTGATGGGTAATGCTCAAAGAACACGGATAAACATTGTTTCAACCTGCAAACAAGATAGCAAGAAACAATGTTAGATAGCCATTCTTATAGAGGACAATGATGAATGAGAAAATAGGTACAGCACAGTCCACCTCTGCAGGTCTTTTGTTTCATTACTGAAATACAATTTAATGAGCTTAGCTAAGTGCAAAGGGTGTAAAGCAGCTGTTATGCTTGGATAATTCTCACTAAGGAGAAGAATCTTAGCAAAACCTTCACCAAGAGCAGCTTGTACTGTCTCATTTTCTTCAGTTTCTACATCTCCCCAATTATTTCTATCAAAGCCAGCATATAAGAGGTCAAGCAATTCAACATTCAAATTCTCATCAGCCTTAGAAAAGTCCACAAGATCAATTGCCATCTTGTCACCCTGAAAATTGGATGAATGTTCTAGTCCAATCGCCCTGTCAACTTCCTGAGGACCGTGCCACATGACAAGATCAATTAAAGCCTTGCACGCCATTATGCTAACTGGAGCAGGGCCCTTAGCAAAAGAAAGCCTCAACTGCTTCAATAGTTCTTCACTTGGCTTTTTCTCTAATAAGCCAAAAAGGCCAAGACACCTGATAGCAACCCTCTGCACATCCAAGTGAGCATGCTTTGCCTGAAGTCATCATTCATACCAGTAGTTAATATCGTCTGGAAAAAAATAGCATGTTGAGAAATGATACATTAATTGCTGCAGTAATGAACACATAAAGCATGGAATTTTTATACAAAAAGAGGCCAAATCAAAAACCATACGTAGGCATGACTAGGTTAAAGCAAAGGGAAAATCCATGAAGTGCAGCTTTCTTCTTACCCCAGGAAGCAGTAATGACTGCAGTAATTCAATAGGCTCAATAGCCTTCCCTTGAAGCCAGTACAATGATTTTGCATTTTCCAAAAGAAGACCAGTAACAGCAAGGCTGTGCATCCACTGCATGAAGTCTGCTGTTCTCTCCCTACAGGGCGTGGCAAGTTCTTCTACAACTGCAAGAAAAACTTTTTCAAATTCACCAGCAGCAGCATGGACTTTCTTTGCCAAACTGGACACTGCACCAGCCCATTCTTTGTCGCCTCCAAGGTTTATTCCATCTCCTATGATAACCTTGTTCCCTTCATCATCCACTTCATGATCTAAGGGCCTGTGCAATAGGTCTTGTACAAATGCACTAGCAACCTTCCTGCTTGTAGAGTCAGAAAAATCAAGCATTGCACCAAGCAATAGTAGCTGCCGAGATGCAAAACGATAATTTGGTCCTGAAAACATCAAGGTCAAATTAGAATATATAGTAGCATAACACATTCCAATCATCTAATGTCACCCACCAGCATCTATATGAGCTCCGACCAAAACTACATAATCTGAAACTGTTGCAGGAAGAATCCTCTCAAGAAGATCATTGTTGTCTGAAGCTTCAGCTGCATACACTGCAGCTTCAGTGCCCATTGTAGTTGCAGCATCAGAGCCCTTAGCCTGTTCAAAGACACTTTATGATCAGAGTGCATGGATCTAAAATCAACATATTCAATCATAATAACTTTCCCAGAAGAACATAACGTGAAGGATCAACCTGAAAAACCAAAAGTTATATTGTTCTTGAAAAATTCATATCCTGTTAAAATGACTAATTCTTCTACACTGGCATTAGTATAAGTTTTTTGTTCTTGGCAAGAGGTTACCTCCAAACAATTCATTTGAAGAATTTATCCGAATTAACTTTCAAGTCGAAAGAGCATCAAAAGATTATTCGTTATAGATAAAAGGACAGCTGTGCGGCCATGTATATCAAGGAAATAGGGAATGAGCTTTAACAGAATGCACATTACAACTTCATGTCCTTTAAAAACAAAGCAAAGAAAGAGGCATTTGCGTTACTAAAACCTAGGATCAAACAAAATCCATCCCCAACCCTTCCCAACCATTCTAAGGGACTTTAGGAATCAGCAGACACCCACAACTATATTATGATAGGAGTTGAGATGACTGCTTCGACAAGAAATCTACACAAATTATAACCAGAGTGATTTGGATGTGGCAGCTTGATATCTGGTGCATTCTACAAGTAAATAGTCAGAATAAGAACAGGTGATCTGGCAGCTTGATATCTGGTGCATTCTACAAGTAAATAGTCAGAAAAACTCATACACGCAACAGTTCCATGAAGAAAATAATTCAGCTTGATAGCACGTTGAAAACCAACAAGTCAATTACCTATTGATTATGCTCAGAAAATTTAACTTTGAAGACATGATAATCTCATTTCTCAATAAGATTGAGAGAGGAAATAAAATAACTGCTATGTGTAGGTAAATGCTTTCCTTAGAAAAAACTCAAATATATTTCACTATGCTTACTCCCTTCCTCCCTTCATAAACAAATAAAACAATAAACAATTCAGCAGCCTATGCCAAAAGAAAACGAAACAAAGTATAAGTGAAAAAAGTTTTGCCTGTGCTTCTGTCTGCAAGTGCCTGCATACAGTTTTCCAATAAAGAGCAAACTCTGGTTCCATTAGCTGGATGCTTGCAGAGCAGTTTTCAGGTTCCTCTGTCATCAAAACAGGAAACCTTAAGGATACAACAAATAGCAAGTTAACCACATATAATATCAAGTGATCAACCCCGAACAGGGTAAATAGATTTATCTTGCAGAAGATATTAAATACTCAACTATCAAGGCCTCTTATGGCACACTAGTTTTGATGCACCAAAAAGTTAGAGAACAAATATTCAGAGGCGCACAAGAAGATGAATTAGGCATGTTGAGTGGTCATTAGTAATTGATTCTACATAGAATTTTTTGTAATTTACAAGTCTGCAAATGCCAGAGATACAATGAATATGTTGTTTCTTCAAACATTTGATGAGTACTACAAGAGATAACAACTAAAAAATTAGATTCAGTGCAATTTGCTTGGAGAAGGATAAATAAAGATGGAAAAGCTATGCTTCCATCATAAAAACCCGAAGTCACAGAAAAAAGGAAGCACTTATTCTATTTCTATATCTCGCTTTCATCAAGTGGAGAATGTTGAAGCGCTTGTGGAAGACTGAACTCATGTCTCTAGAGTCATCTTTAATTGCAAAAAGTTTTTAGTTTGATAGCTTGATTACAAGCATAACCAAAAGAAATTAAACAAGTCATTAAAAAATATGCCTACAACAGAACATGCATGGTCGTTAGTAATGTCAACAAAGAAGCAAATTTTCTTCTTTCCATCCTTAAAGACCTAATTTGGAGAAATTTGACAGGCAAACACATCAAATTGTGTTCTCCCTTGAAAGCTACCAAATACTTGATAAGTGTAGGGAGCAGGGGAATTAAATATCATTCTTAAACCATGCTCCATCTAGCAAATATGCATGCTAACTGGCTTTTTTTATCAAAACTCATGCTACAAGCAGCAACAGTCACTAATAACTGGAAAATAAGAGTGATAAAACAAAGGGCTACAATCTTACAAAGAGATTGAAAAGATCAACCAACCTCCATTTTCACCAAAGTTTGATAATATGTACTGCCGGATACTCTGATCGCCATGTAATTTTATTAATCCATCTTTTAATAGAGCCTCCATCACAGATTCCCCAACCAATTCATAGGTTTCAACATCAAGATACTTAAGAAGTTCAATGGGATCATCATTGCAGCACTTAGAAAGCCATTCATCTCTCATCAACTTTAAGCATTCTTTTGCAACAGCTGCAGAACGATCAGCAAGTCCTCTCTGTAGAATTACTGTCCTGAGCTTTATGCTATCAAACCATTAAAAAGAGAAGCCTGATGAGAAATATTAAATGCATGATCACTAAGTTACAACCAGACATTAAAGCACATAATTCAATGGAACATATACAATTCAAAAAAAGGTAATTTGAAGATGTATCTTTATATATGAGAGCAAAGAAAAAGTCTCCAATAGATCAAAGCAAAAGGAAAAATTACATAACAGTTCTGAAATGACAACATTAATTACCTGAGACTTTGAAGAGGAAATTTATTAGCTAGAACACAGAATGCAGCTTTGCGGACTGACTCACTCATATCCAAGGTGCAATCAATGATTGCTGGCGAGGTTGCATTGGAAGGTGGCAAAGCTAATACAATTGTCTTACGAACCTCCTGCAAATATGCCTCAGGTAAGCATACAATGGACAAACTTCTGATATCCAAATCACTATAATAATCTCACAGCTTTTTTCTCCATTGAGTTGTTCATCTTTTTATGTCCAACACAGTGTATGAAGTTCTGTATGACAAGTATTATAAAAGATACAATAGATTTTTCCACATTATTTAATTCACTTTATAATATGAATGCTAGCCCTTCAATATAAAAGTGTTGTTCATAATTGTAAAAAACTATAGGAAAAGGATAAAATATAAATTTAATGAGTTCATCAAATTTCTAATATGATGAATAATATTCAAGCATTTCTTTTCTGAATCAAATAACCATGAACCAACATGGAACAACTGACATGTTATGGTAATGAAATGGGTTCAAAAGAGTAACAGTCTTTATATTGGCAATTATATGTCGACTGTATTGGACATCCAAATCTATATTATATATGTGTGTGTGTTTTCAAGTTCATCTGTTCAAAAAAGGACCATGCTCATGATATCCTTCCCATTCACATAAACTAAATGAAGGCGGTCACTTCTGTTCTCCAACACAAAAACAGGTGAGAAATTTTTCAGAAAGTATCTGCAAATGAACCATCACCATTGGAATGCCTCCTATCCTCACATGACTTCGTATCTCCCTTTTAAACGCGTCAATTCATAAGCATGTAACAGCTCTCTTGATCCCTACTCTCTAACAAAACACTAAACATGCATCCAAATCTCCATCTGAAGTTACACCAACAAATCATATTCATTTGAAGCAATTGGGACACTCACTGCATTCTGCTCCAAGGGGAGCACTTCAAGAAACAAATCCAGAATATCACTATTCTCAGTATCATTAGCAAAGCGTGAAAGAGCTCTAACTGCAAATGTGCGAATAGCTGGAACTTTGTCTGCAACTCTTAGCTTCATGGATTCTATAACCTCATCCCAGAGCTCATTGCTTACTTCCGCGTCATCTGGCAGTCTCAATATAATCTGCAAAAAAGCAAAAATACCATAAACAGAAAGAAGAAAGCAATGCAACAGTTTTCGTACAAGAGTCAAAACCCCGGGTCCCAGGTTCTAAAATCTAAACTAGAATTTTATTCATGAGCATATCTCGAAAAACGAGCCATGTTCAAAACCAAAACTCAAAGTTATACTGCAAAACTCACATTTTAATTCATTAAAATATTTACTAACAAGCAGTGTTTCAGGTTTTAGAATTATAATTCGATTTTTTAAATTATTATTAAGTTTTAAATTCATTGATACCTATTAAAATCCACAATTTTATCAATAGTAAAACAAGTAAAAACCCTTAAAATTTTGAGAAAAATACCTCAGAGATAATTTGACAAGCTCGAAATCTAACACTCTTATTAGCAGCCAAACTCGCAGTCATCAAAAACCTAAGGAACTCCTCCAGGAACCCATCACCAGCAGCACCCGCCCCCTCATTCTCTTTCCCATCACGCGCGGTAGTGGAGGCGGCAAAGACAGAGACAAACTTAACAACACGCTCAGCAGAGGCAGACCGCCGTTGGAAGAGGAGAAGAGGAGTTAGGGATTTGCAAAAGGCAGAAGCGAATTGAAAAGAATTAGGGATTTGGGGACTCTGATTCGGGGATCTTTTCGAAAACAAGAGTAAAGACAGATCTTTTAGTTTTCTGATGTGTGTAGCATTTGACGTTTTTGTTTCTTCAAGAATTTTTGAGATTTTTTGAATCAGTTTCTCAGTGGCATCCATTTCTCCGGTCATTTGTTTTCTTAGCAGAGAGAAGAAATGTTCAATTTCGGGGATTTAGGGTTTTGAATTTTGATTTCGGGAATGTTTTTGAATTCGAGCGGGAGCTTTTTCAAAAAGAGTTTTGATGGGCCGATTATTGAGACTCCACGTTTTTGGGCCGAAACAGGCTAAATTCTCCAGTACATTCCCTGAACGAGTAGCCCACGAATGGTGAATTTCCCTTGGTGGGCCCATTAATCAGATGGTTCAAGATTTTCAAGACATCGGAATTTTTGGGATTGGAAAATATATATATATATATATATATATATATATATATATTGTATAAAACAAACCTCAAGTTGATAAAAAAATTAAAAGTTTAAGGACTAAAACGTGAATTATTCAAACTCTGGGGAGGACATTGCTCTATTTGTCCCAAGCATACTCGTGAATTAATTCATTATTATCTCCTACTAAATTGTTCATTGAAGAAAAGCTGGGTTGATATGGAAGAATTTTCACAAAATACTCGGTTTGAAAATAAGGTTTCCTATTAAGTGATTTTATTTTTTTTAAATTAAGTGTTTATTTAGATAGAGTCGATCATCGTAACTGTTCAGAATCTACAAACCACTCCTATTAACTGTAAGAATTTCTTCACATGTAATGATAAAAGTAATGGCAAGGATAAATAGGATTCAAGAAGCTACATTCTAATTTTACAGTGCTCGGTGCATAATAAGTTGCATCCTATTAGTTACTTGAAATTTAAATGGCAAGTACCATGTCTAGGATTGAGTGCCTCGAAACTATCTAAACCTTAAGGTTAAATATTCATCTTGTTTTTCTAAAGCAGCGAGTAGTTATTATCCAGGATATAAAAAATATATATATATAGTATAGAGTCACTAGAGACAAAACATAAAAAAAAAATTGAGATAAAATGATAATAGTGTACATGATATAATATATTATTTTTTTAATAATCAACAAGATATAATAAAATATATTAAGAAGGTATATTTTACCCTTCATCTGTTACCATCAAAGTTACATATTTTAAAATATAATAAGATATATTTTTTTTATTTTAATTTATATTAAATATTAAAATTAATAATATTATAATAGCCCTTATTATAAAACCTGGATGAACCTGGCGACATGACTCATGACATGAACCAATAAGAGTTTAATAAAAATAAAAGAAGATTGACCTGATAAAAAAATGGTTTTACTCAAGATAAAACACTAATAAAAAAGCTATAGATTTTTTTTTTGAAATTTTTTTAGTCGAAACAAGGTTTATTTGATTCCTTTAAAAAAAAAATTAATCAACTTTAGTTGACCCTCCCCACCTATGATCAGAGTATTGCCCCTAATCAACTCCCGAATCAGATTTTAAAATTATAGTAATTTTCACCTTTTATCTTTAAATTAACCCGAGTCAGCCCTCATAAATTGTGAACCAGGTCTTGTCTCAAGTCAATTCTTATAATTAATGTGGATCAACTTAAGTTGACTTTTCTAACCTATAATTGTGTCTTGTCCCGAGTTGAGTTTTCAAATTATAATAATAATCACTTTTATTTTTATATTGATTCAAGTTGATGGTCAACCCAACTTTTAATAAATCTTGTCCCATCCTTGAGATAAATTTAAAAAAAATAATAATAATAACCACTATTACCCTTATATGTTTTAGTTGAATAATTTTAAAATTAAAAATATTATACAATGATATTTTAAAAATAATAAATATTATATATGCAGACATATTCCTTTCATATCTTTTATTTTAAAAATATAAAAATTTACCATAACATTCTTACAAATATAAATTTATTTTTATATTTTTATCTTTATTTTTATTTTTTTAATCAAACAATTTCCTTTTTTAATTGTTTATATCTCTTAGCACTGGTTAAGAGCTAGCTTCATATCTTCTTTCTTGCTTTGTCTCCTGTATCGAGAACCATCTGCCTGTAAATTGATGAGTTTTAATTTAACATGTTTTACAGTTATGATTACAAAATGCCAAACATTCTATAAAAATGTTAGTATTAAAAGCTTCCCGGTTTTATTAATTAGGCGAAATATTCTTATAGTTCTCTTACATATGATCAAGTTCGTTATAAACGATTTTTTTACATTATATAAACTCGAAATTTAAAATTCAATAGTAAAATTATAAAATTAAAAATAAATATTTTTAATTAATTATATATTGATAATTTCAACTGAATAGTAAATACTAATATAAAAAAATTTAAAAATAATAATAAAAAAGTTTATACACCTTAAAATATATAAAAAAACTAAAAATAGCAGGGTAATTAGTTAATTGATTTTTAGATAATTCAGAGTTGGTTAATCAATTATTGATACAAAACCAAGAAAATCACTTATCTTATATTTTCTATAAACTTATTAATTCAATCTAATTTTACTAATTTTGCATGAGTCAAATATATTTTTACTAGTTTTCAAGTTTTTATTTTGATTTTATATATTAGATATAATTAACTCGTAAAATTATATAATTTTATAAGTTTAATCATGATTTTAATAACAAGACATGTAAAACTTTGATAGTTTTTAATTTATCAAATGTATCTTTATAAGGTACCATTAAATTAAATCTTAAAAATATTAATGTGAGTTTTAGCATATACATCACACCAATCACAATAATCACATTAACAAAGGATGCAATGAAACAATCTCACTAATTAAAATTTGAATTTGTTCTTTAATAATTATGAGTTTAAATCTTCTCAAGATCACTGGAGGTTTACATAGTCATTAATTTCAAGGTCTATATAATTAGTTGAAATGTGCACAAACTAGTTTAGATACTCATATTAATAATAAAAAAAATGCAATGAAACAAGTGAACGACATGAAATACAGAAAAAAAATTCCATTATCAAAATACATTTTTGACTAGTTCAAATTTGATTTGTAACAAATATATTGCAAGCTTTGAATTCCAAAATTATTGATTTAAAACATGACTAAAAGTGATTCTTATTATAATTTTAAAACCTAATCTAATAGTTAATTAGAGGTAAATTTCAGGTCACGAGCCAGAAAAATCAATTGAGGTTGACTCAATATTTTTTAAAGGTATCAAAACAATATTGATGTGACCAATTTTATTTGTCTAAAGAAAAATCAATGAATTTTTTACCCGAATTTAATAATGTTTTATCCTAAATCAAAGGATAACTTGGGTTTTTGATCAAATTGAGTTATGTCAATCATTTCTTCCTTTTTTTTTATTTAACTTGATCTAAACCTTAAGTCAGCCAAGTCCATGTTGACTTGTCAAGTTAATTCAAATCTTACAACTATAGTTATTAATGCTTAATATAAATTAAAATAAGAAATAATAATATTTAATTATTTTTTAAAATATATAAATTTGAAAGTAATGCATATAAGGATAAAATATTTTTTTACATGTTCTTTTATATGCTATCCATTATCAACCACACATAATAAAAAGATAATTATTTTATTTTATATATCATTATCAAACATAATTTTATATTCGTTTCTTATCTTGTCTTGTCTCCTTTGTAGCTACTATGTTTATTTCGAGATAATAATTAAATGTTTCTTAATAGCACTAACAAATTTTTTAATTTATTAACATAGTTGTAAAACTTGATCTGGAATAAAACTCAGGTTACATGTTAAGAGAGATAATCTAAACTATTTTTTAAAATATGTAAATCTGAAGTAATGCATATGAAATATAAAATATTTTTTTCTTGTGTTTTTATGTCTTATCTACTATCAACAAAACATGATACAAAAACAATTATTTTATTTTATATATTGCCATCAAACATAATTTTATATTTGTTTCTTATTCTATCTTGTCTTTTTTTTGTATTTATTGTGTTTATTTTTTTTGTGTTTTCGGGATAATAGTTATATTTTATAGATTTGACAAAATTTTTAATTTAGTGATATAATTATAAAACCGGATATAGAATAATACTCAGGTTACAAGTTATAAAAGAGTTAATCTAGACTGATTTTATTTTTATTTAAAAAAAAAAGAATTTAAACGAAGTTATTTTGATTATAGAGTTGGGTTCCTTTCCCGTGTCAGGCCAAATTACTCCTATTTTTACTTCAACTTGTATCAATCCATTCTGTCAACTAGGTATCAGGTTAACCTATCAGTTGAACTCAAGTCTTAAAGCTATATTTATTTATCCTCCAATATTTCATTGATGTAAAATTACTAGAGTACTGAAGTGAGATTCTTCATATTCTCATCTTCACTTTCCTGTTATGTTTCCACTCACAATGATTTCCCAAAAACCTAACAAAATATATTTTGCAACAAGCAACGTTGGATCACCTTATTCTTACTAAAATCAAAAGAAAAATCTAAATTTAATGGAAAAAAGAAATGTGATATTTTTCATAAATAAAAAAAGTTGATAAACGTGAAGCTAATGCTAGTGGTCAACACTATTTTTTTATCATGTTGTTTGATTTATCTCGATATTTTTTTTTTATACGGCGTCTTTGGTTAGTGAATCTCATGTGAGGCAGCAATAACTTTTTTGTCCCTTGTCATTTCTCTTTTCTTCTAGAAATTTGCATCTAACCATTCAAATTTGCAAATCAAACCTTCAAGTTTGTGTTCTTTTGGTTTTGTACCTCTTTTTTTTATTCTTTTTTTTTGTTTAATTAATTTCTATTTTTTTTAATTTCACTCTCCTTTAATTTTTTTAATTTATTATATTTGGTCATCATCATTTTGATTTATGTTTTTTTTTTATTATTTAAGATAGTTTTTAATTTATTTTTTTTCAATTTCACTTTCCTTTTTTTTTTCAATACTTGATGCCCTTTTTTATTGTTTTTATAAGGTTTTTATTTCGAGAATTTTTTTTTATTTTTTTATTTAATATTAAATTAATTAAAAATTAATTTTTTTTTATTAAACTCGGATCTATAATTTTACGGATTATAAATTTAAAATATTATTCAAGATTTAGAAAACTCGTCTATAAATTACTATATGCCATATAAATTATATATGAGAAATAATATTCTACTTTCAAAAAAATTGAGTTGAATATACAAAGAATCATAACGTCAATGCTCTTGAACAATCATTATTGCTTAAATTGGGTAATTGGGAAGTTATAGTTATGAAATGTGTGCATCATAGCATCTTTTCAAAGTGTATTGATCTAGAAGACATTCAATACTTTATCAACCAGCAAGAGTTTTATTTAGATATGATAAAATCTGATAACATCTCGAGATGTGATCGGCATTACTTCAAAGCTAAAACCTATTTAACCCCTTTCTAGGCCCTAGAAATCACGAGGCAAGCAAGCAAAGCAATGAACTCACTTGCTGCCTCAAATACAAAGGCAAACAAATTGAAAGACAACCATCCCACTGACACGAATCTTCCATGGTCCCTTGCAAAGAATACCACCAACACTATTCTGTCTATGAGGGGCTTGTTGAGGTTCTTATGGCTTCCACAGGATGGTGGTCTCTGCAATCATGGAAGTAACAACATATGGATCCATGTTCGAAGCAGGCCTTCTATCCTCAAAATACCCCTTTCCTTCTTTCTCTGTATCGCGACCAACACGAATAGAAGCTCCACGATTAGCCACACCCTGTCAATCGGACAAGATGTTATGAAATTAATGCTAGACATCTTATAAAAAGAAACCAGGCAACAAGGAAATTGTCTCTTCTTCCTCTTACCCATTTGAAGGTATTAATGTCAGCCGTTTCGTGTCTGCCGGTGAGTCTCCTCTCATTTCCTTCTCCATAAGCTGCAATGTGTTCTTTATGCCTCAGACCAAGCTTTTCAATTGCTTTCTTGATGATTTCATAGCCTCCTTCATTTCTCATAGACTCAGTACTGAAAATGTGAAGGATTTTCAAGTATGAGACCAAAACAATTAAAGAGCAAGCAAAAAACTTGAGCTGAAACCAATGATGCAAAATTGTACCTGTAATTTGTGTGTGCCCCCGCTCCATTCCAATCGCCCTGGCAAGATAAAAGTCCTTTTTTGTGAGAGCTAAAACGATAAAAGCTACCAAAAGATAGAACTTTGATAAGGGCTAAGTAAGAAAATGAAACAAAAATTGACCTGAATTGGCTTGGGATCAAATGAAAGTACAACTCCAGCAACCTCAGTAATCCTCTGTTAACATAAGTATAGACCTGAGAAAATAATATAAATTGGAGTCCTAGTACTGTCTTCTGTAATCAAGTATACTAAAACTACCTCCAAAATATACCGAGCAGCCCATAATTCATCTCCGGCGGAGATACCGATTGAAGGTCCAACTTGAAACTCCCACTACGTGAAAATGAAAATGATTTAATGTTGCGAAACATAACAAGATCACAAATGTTCTAAATTAGAATTTAGAACTGTAAGATCAAATAAGTAGAGGGGGGGCAAGTTCTTTGATTTTACTTGGCCTGGCATCACTTCTCCATTGATGCCGCTAATGTTAATGCCTGCATACAGACATGCCTTGTAATGCGCATCGACAATGTCACGGCCGAAGGCTTTGTCAACACCAACACCACAGTAGTATGGTCCCTGAGGGCCAGGATAACCACCAATTGGCCACCCAAGTGGCCATTTAACATCTTTCTGCAACAAGGTGTATTCTTGCTCAAGGCCGTACCTGGTTATATATCATGTTTCAAGTTGATCGTAGTTATAAAATCACACAGCAGGAAAAAGAATGACCAAAATAAGGGTGGATTAGGATATAAAAAAATAATACCAGGGCTTCTCAGCAACAACATCAGGATGGCTGAATATCTTAGCAGCATCACATCTCTTATTTGTCGGAATTGGCTCGCCAGCAGGAGTGTAAGCGTCACATATGACCTAAAGAATCAACATCAACGTCAGAGAAAATGACTTCAAGCTATGGTGGCTACATCAAGTGAGAAGATATGGTGGAAAGGATTGAACTTACGAGGATGTTATTGCCCCTCCTAAATGGATCTCTGAAAATAGCTTGTGGACTGTTTCAAGGAATACGTTCAGAAATATTTGAAAATTAACAAAATCAGAAGAACAAGGTGGTCCAGCATAAGTAAAAAGAGAAGCAAATAAAAGCTTACTATAGGATCACTTCACTGTCTTCTCCAGGAGCCTGGCCTGTGCTGGAACCATCATAGTTCCATTTGGGAAGCTTTGCAGGATCACTAACCGGGCCGGAAAGAGTCTGTCCATAAAATTGAAAAAACCAATTTTATTAGCTTGAACAAGAACAACACAAACAAAACCTTCAAAGCACAAAGTTATATACCCTTGCTTTGCTCCTTATATCCATTCCAGATCCACCAATCCTGTTCAAGAATTGAACAAAATAATTGATTACTAGCCTGCTTGGTCACTGAACAAGGCAACCTCTAACTTTAAAGATTTATCAAAATTGAGCCTAGCCATGTTAACTACCATAAGAGCTTGACAAAACTTGAACCTCCAAGGAAAAATGAAGAACATGGGATCATTAATTCTGATACCACCAAAAATCCCTTTTTTAATCATACATACAAAGCAAAAAATTAATAAATTAGAAACAAACAGAATTTAATTAAATATCAATATTGGCCAAAACTATTTGCCTCTAACTACTAAAGTTTATCCTTAAAAAACTATTTGTTAAAAAAAAACCGTAAGATTCTTCAAAACCGAGCATCTTATTGGGTCACCAATCGATCACACCGTAAATAGCTGAAGCAGGGCAGAGCCTTGTGTTCTGTTCTTTGAAAATGATGTCGTGGAATAAGCAGAGATGACTCACAATTGTTGGTTCATGTCAGATCATCGAATTGGTGACCTTACTTATATTCGTGGTAGTTGAATATTACAAGCAAAGCACACAAAAATAAAGCAAAACCATCCAAACAGCAGCAGGGGATGGCAAGAACTGCAAAAAGGAGAAGTAAAGCCTTTCCTTTTTTTGTTCAAAATAAACGAGATACTCTTCGAAAAGCATTCGTTTCTCTGAAGTTAAATGACCAAAGAAAAGGACTCAAGCTACAAAACATATCTAATTATCTATAATCTTTCATGAAAGTAAAAGAAAAGTTACAAGAACAAGAAAATAGAGAAATCCCACAATTCCAGAAGAGATAGGTTTCAAGAAAGAATCAAAGAAGTAAGCCAAAACAAAGCAAACCCTTTAACACAAACACATAATCACACGCATATATACACACAAATATCCATACATTCACGTACAAAAATGAAAGAAGAAGAAGTGTGTGTGCGTGCGTGTGTGTAGGAGAGTAAAGAAGGCAGTACCATAAGTACTCAGCAATGATTTTCTCAGTGGAGTCTGAGAGGTTAAGGTTAATGAGATCTGAAAGCAACGACATGATCAAGAAACCAAAGAAACTTCTCTGTGTTTTGAGATTGTTTATGGAAGAAGTTGTGTCTATGTAGAGACGTGAGCACAGAAGCGGTTTGCTTGTGCTGCTTTTATTGCTGATGCGAGTAGAGTGTTGAAGATATAAAAGAATTCTAAAAAGATACAGATTTTTTTTTATTTGATATGTATTAAAATAAAAAAAATATAATAATTAAGAAGTGATTCATATAATTTAATATATTCTGTTTTTCTAAAATAAAACTATAAATGGAGCGAACGTTTCAGCGGCAGAGTCGAATTATGGTTAATGGTTGAAAGGAATCTACTTAGACAGGTCCATGTTTTACTCCATTGGCTAACTGCTCCACCGGTTGTATGTAATTTTCTTTATTTACTTACAATTCCCAGCTTAGAAGAGCTGTTTTCTAGACTTCACCACTTTATAAAATCTGAAGTGAACCGAACCTGTTCCATATCAGGTCTGGTGCTGTTCAGGTTGAAAATAATAAAACAAAAAAAAAATCTATTAACTTCATAAAAAAAACTCGAATTAAACCATAATCTAATTAATTCAAACTTAATCCAATTTGTTTATTTTTTTAGCTTAAAGTTTATAAAACCATTTATAAAACAATGAGTGTTTTGTCTATGCACGATTGAGCTCGAAGCTCTCAACCCTTTTTTATTTTACTTTTTTATATTTTAAAATAATTTTTTTAATAATTAAAAGAAATATTCATTAATGTCATTTTTTAAATATAACTAGAGCTTTTGTGGTGCTATTTGTATTTTAATGATTATGCATTAAACTATATTAGCAAGTTTTTTTTTTAATGCACAAACATATTTGATGAGAATACAATATATGTTTTTTCATATTGTTTTCTCTGAATAATTTTTATTATTCTTTTTATCTAATCAAATAAAAATTATAGAAAGATTAGTTTTTGTTTCTTCATTGCTTCAAAATCATTGTGGGTATTTATTTAAAAAAAATGCTTATAATAAAAGAAATGTTTTTTTTTCCATTAAGGTGGATAAAAATGAATTAAAAAAAGGAAGATACAAATAAATAAATACATGATTTTTCTTGTTGATTTAAATTATTTAAAATTATACGAATACTTATTTTAATTATTTTAAACTTTCTATTCAAATAATCTTACATCAATTCAGGGAAGGAAATTCTCAATTCACATGAACGGCATTGTAACTCGATCAAGAAATAGCTTAATTGAAATTAATTGCGCTTGGTAACTTTTTTTAAATCTTAATTATTTTTAAGAAATAAATACATATTTTTAAAGAAATAAATCTTAATTATAAGGTTGTGATTAAAAAAATCCAAAAATTAGAATTAAATAATAAATTTTTCTCAAAGTTGTAGGCATCATGGCAACATTTGCCATCCCTATTTGACATATAATCCAGTAAATTCTCTGGCAAAAGGTTATATAGTAGAGCTTAAGTGTCTGTCTGGTTACCAACATTATAGGGTCAGCCATAATTTTTTTATAATGGCTGTGATTCCATCCTACTTCCAATATACCCTCTCCACTACCATAAAGTTTTATTATTCTAAAAGAAAATCCTCTAGAAATGATATAATTATATATATTCTTATTTTTTTATTGTAGCTGTGATAAATTTATAATTGATTTATTTATTATTATTATTATTTGTCAATTATATATAGATTAATTTATATTTTATTATCAATTATGATCATGAACGGAGCCGAGCAATTAATAAGTAAGAATTTAAAAGGATTTATTTTTCAAAATTCAGGATTAAGATTATAGTATGTTTTGTCGTTTTTTAAAAATATAAACCTTTAAATTTGAATTGAATGGTTGCATTAAAAATCTATCTTAAAAAATAAAATAAAATAATTTTAAAATGTTTTATTGTTATTTGTTTTTTATCTATGCAATGTCAAGAAATAATGGCTCCATTTTCTACGAATTGTGCTCCTCGTAACTCATTTATTACAAGATAAACCCAATTTGTCTTTGCTATAGTTTTTAAGGCGAGGAAAAGGTCAAGAAGACCTTTCCAATTTTGGCTTTATAGGAAATATTATCCCATCAACATCTGAGCTCATGGTTACATTGAAGATTCCATGGATAAATAATTTTTTACATTATTAAAAATAATTTATGATAAGGCCGGATTTTGTTTTTATTTTTTGGAATAAGATAGTATTAAATTAAGTATGATCAAAATCAATTAATTTTTAAAACTAGGATAATTATTTGATTTATTTTTCAAAATCGGAAGAATTAATTTATTAAGGATAAAGAGTTTTTGAAGTGTCACAGAAAAGTATCCTCTTTGTTATTTAGTTAAAAAAAAACATATTTATTTTCTAAAAAAATAATTTTATTATAAACTTTTGAAGGGATAATACTACCTTGCATCTGCACCAACCATCGGCCATGCTGATTCATGTAAAGTATCAACCACTCAAAATAAATCATCTGATTTAATAAAATGATTGACCTTTTTGGCAAGCTAGAACCCAGAATTGCCACCAAGTGAGGCAGCTGCCACCACATATTCTAGGTTTTAAAGAATAAAATACCAAAATCTGTCCATGTTTGTCATGATCGTCTTCTCTTTGTGTTTTTTTTTTAAATTACATTTTTCTTATAATTTTAAATTAAAAATTTAAAAAATAAAATATATTATTTAATATATTTTTAAATAAAAAACAATTTAAAAATAATCGATATTATAATCCGATGACTATTAAAGATGCCTGAGGCCATCAAAGCGATATATAATCCCAAGAACAGTCATTGACAATTTTGAAAGGAGGTTTGCAGATCTTAATTATTCCAAAACAACTCAATGAATGCTCCGATTATCAAAGCCCTTGCGTGTGTCCATGGTCACCACAGACATAGAATAAAAAATAATTTGCAAACTTACTCAATTAAAAAAGAGAAAGAAAAAGGAAACAACACAGCTTGGGAAGCTGAGCCACCCTCAGCCCTCCCTTCGGCTAGTTATGGGGCAAGACATGGGAGAAAATCAGTTTATTACTAATGATATGTTTACGTGGTTAAGAGATTATATTAGGGATCATGGGCATATTAGTAAGGCTAACAGGTCTATTTTCTTAGCAATTAGTTGCCATAGATCTTTATGGCCTCAAAAGGCCAGAGTAATTAGATTATCTTGAAAGGGCATGGATCAATTTGACCTCACATATGATTTCTTTTTTCCAGAGAAATTAACAATTATAATTTAATGAAGGATAATTTACCTGGCTTTTCTCATGAGTAGAAAGCCGTCATCCTCATCCAATATTAAAAATCTTAAAATAAAATTTATGAATTAAATATGCTATTTTTATTCATAATTAATTCTTTTTATGCTGGGATCCAAGTTTTTTTTCCACCAGGATTCTTAATCCGAGCTGACGAGTTTATGAATAGATTAATTTATATTTTATTGCCAACTATGATCAAGAACTGAACCGAGCAATTAATTTGATAAGAATTTGAAAAGTTTTTTTTTTTCAAAGTTCCGGGATTCAGATTATATTGTGTTTTGTCATGTTTATTTTTTAATATAAACCATTAAATTTAAATTGAATGGTTACATTAAAAATCTATCTTAAAAAAAAAAAATTATTTCGGATGCTTTATTGTTATTTATTTTCTGTCTATGCAATGTCACGAAACGATGCCTCGATTTTCTAGGACCCTTGGCAGTTTTCCCTCACATAAATTGTGCTTCTCGGAACTCATTTCATTACAAGATAAACCCAATTTGTCTTTGCTAGAATTTTAAGGCTAAGAAAAGGTCAAGAAGACCTTTCCAATTTCTGGCTTCATTGGAAATATCATCCCATCAACATCTAGGTCATGGTTGTATTGAAGATTCCATAGATATTGAAGAATCAATAATTTTTAACATTATTAAAAATAATTTTTAAAGTCTTAGTCTTTATTTAGAAGGTCTAAGAACAAGATGATAATTTATTAATAGGTAGGTAGGATTTATATCCATACCTAATATTTCTAGGCATGGCAGAATACTTGGCGAAGGACACGGTTCAAACTCGTTTCCAGGTCCAATGCTTTTTGGCATGGCCATGAGTTGAGAGTTTGTAAACATTAGTCTAGCGAGTTGCTAGACCTAGTGTCATTTTTCATGGTTGTATGTCGAGTCCAATTAAGCACAGATCTAATAAACTATCAGAATCATTGCTCTTAGACTTGACTGCGTGCCTAGCCTAATTAGGTTTAGGTCTAGTGACCTTTCGACCCATCAACATTGGGCTTGGCAGCATGCGAAACCTATTTGTTCATGAGTTGACAAGTTATCATACCCATCTTCTCTCGGGCTGAGTTATGTACCAAACCCAAATGGACAAGGGTCTGATGACTTTCTTGACCCATTGACTTGGGGCTTGACACATAATTAGGCATGAGTCTAGCATGTTGCAATAGTCATTGATTGTGAACTTGAGAGTATGCCAAACACTAAGGGCTAAAGGCCTAGAGATCATTACGGGCTCCATGTTGAGTCATAAGATTATATTTACTTATTTTTATGACTTTTAACATCAAAATGCTAATGTCAGATATATATTTTTTTCTCATACGCCATTAATATTAATGCTAGAATATCTCTCATTTTCTATTAATATTAATGTCAGGAATATCCATTCTTATATTAATGTTAATGTCAATAATATTTATCCCTAATGAGTATTATAAGGGTAAAAAAACCTTCTAAACTATTATAAGATATCATTTATATAGGGTTTTAAGAGTATAAATACCCTTAGATTCACATATGGAAATGATTCATAATCTTTATTTTCAATATAAATACCTTTTAATTTCAAAGCATTTATCATATCAAAATTAAAAACAAACATTTTTGTTTTTAAGAATAAATGTTCATTCTCTCATTTAATATAACTCTTTGCTTAAAGGTTTTGACTTTATCATTTGAGGATCTCCAAATCCTAATAAAAATGACTATTTTGCAATTGATAAGCTTTCTACAACAAACTACAAGTTTCATAAAACATGAAAATAAACTACATTGCTAGAACTTATGATTAACTCATAATTTATAATTTAACCGTTAAAGAACCTATTCCAAAACACTTTGGATTTTAAAACATCATTAGATTGATTATTGTTTTATTTTTAATCATAAGAGTCATATCTTAGTAGTTTATTTATCACAATATCTCTTTACTAAAAATCAAATGTGGTCCTTCTACTTTAAATTGAATCAAATCAACCTCTATGTTCTTAATTACAAGTGGTTTCATCTAGTAATCCAAATCCATTACTATCTATTTAGCTAGATAAATATCACATGTTAGGAAATAATTGGATAAAGGATCTCGAAATTGTTTGTTATACAATTATCTTAACTTCTAATTAAAGATGATTTTATTTAGTGTATGTTTGGTATGGTAGTAACTTTTATGGTTGGAGTTTGAAAATATATGCTTAAAAAACTATAAATTGTATATTTTTTTATTCAAGCTTTCAATAAAGAGTTTTGGCGAAACCCATGTAAAATTATAATGTGTGTTGATTAACTAAACACTTTTAAATAAATGGTTGAGAGAAAACATAGTCAACATTACACCATACCATATAAACAAACAGAGCTTAATTTAATTGGTTTAGATAAAGCCATATGTTATGTTATGTAATTCGATGAAGAATTTCAAAATAACCCATCATTGGAAGATTATGGTTGATTTGACCCAATTTAAAGTACAAGATTATTTTCTTTATCAAATCTAAAATTCAAAGGGATTACACATGATTTCCCCTTATGTCTACAATGTCAAAATATAATAATATCATGGAAACCTAACTTTTGTTGTTTAACATCACACATATCTTAATAATTTTTTTCTAATGAAATGTCAATGTACAATATCTAATCCTAACATTACAATCTCTAATTTGAACAAAATATATAGTATAAGAGTTTTTCATAGTAGCACTAAATATAATTTAATGAGGCTTGCAATGATAAAATTTTCATTTTATCATTAAGTGAAAAAAAAATAGAAGCTTTGGTTGTGGGAGTAACTTGGTCTTTTTTAGTGATTTCAATGGTTATTAAAATATTATTTGGGGGTATTTAAGTTTTTCTTAAAAAACATTTCATATTAAAATTATACTTTTACCCCTAAAGTCAACAAAACTATTTATCAAGAGTTTTTTCAACTTTTCAAAAACTTTAAAATATTAAAAATACTTCTTTACCCTCTAGATAAAAAACCTAAAGTTGTTGACTAAGGTGTTTTTGTTTGTTTTTTCCCTTCTCAAGCTATAGTTAAAATGCGTTTTTGCCTTTAGAAAAGATAAAAAAAACAAGGTATATGTTTAGGGTTTTTTTTGTCCTTCATATGAGTTTATTTGTAAATTCCAGTGTTATAAAAAAGTATTTTGGTATTTTTATATTGAATTTTTATTTTGAAAAATTATTAGCGCATGCTCATTATATGACAGTGCATGGGTGATGTCCACACCCTTTAGGTGGCGCGTGCAACAACACTCGATGGTAAAACTTGGTCATCCTCCATGTCTTTGGAAGTGCCACCACTTCCTTTTCCTCCTTATGTAATATGTGATAGCGGTTAATGGATGGTTGTCATCGATAGTTGTTTCTTTTTTTGTTTTTCTTTTCTTTTCTCTCTCTTCCAAAGAAAGTGCTTGTCTATTCTCTTTTCTTTTTTGTTTTTTAAATTTTTGTCCTTATATTTTTTATTGCTTATTTTTGTTATTAGCCTTTTTAGAAAAGCTTTTTATATTTTCAATTTAGTCCTTAAATTACAATTTGTCATTTTTTTCAATAATCTCCTTATTCTATTGATTTTTTATTTTTTTTCATGCCTTTTTTTTGTTAAAGTTTTATTGGTTTTTTATTTCATCTTTCCATCAATATTTATATTGTTTTATTTTTTTTTCAATTTATCCCTTTTTTTTTCTTTGGTTGAATTTGTTATGCCCCATAATATTTTTATTTGGATTTTTACCCTTATTCATTTAATTATAATTTTTTATGTGATTGTTTTTTTTCTCGGTTTCATCATTTAGCGTTTGATTTGTTTAGGATTGAGCTTGGATTGAATCCTCAATTTTTTTTTGATGGCCCTAAATTTATTTTTTTATTCTAATTTTTAACCTCATTCGTATAATTATAATCTTATGTGTGATTGGTTTATTTCTCGATTTCATCCTTCGGTGTTTGATTTGTTGAGCATTGAACTTTATATTTTTTTATTTATCAATTTTTTATGGTAAAAGAAAGTTGGTTTTGTGATTTTTTTATTGGTTTATCTCGGTTTCATGATGAGTAAATTTCTCATTTTATGAGATGAAATATCTTGATCTATATCATTCTCTTAAATTTTCTAGTTTCTCTTTTAGTTATTGTTAATGATTTTATTTATTTATTTTTATAGATGATTATGAATTTAGTTGATTAGATGTTTAGATAAATTTTTTGATTTATTTTTTGAGTTTTTTTTTTATGTAAAAAGATATATCAAAATAACCTGTATATTAATATTTGTTTTTCAAAAAATCACGACCCACGAACCCACTGTGAAATGGTGGCCAAATAACTAATTCTTGATTAAAGCTAGAAACCATCCATATCAAATTAATTAATCCCTATGCACGCCTGTCACCCCCGCAGTGCCTTACATGTTCATTGGGCTTGCAGGATGTTCAGTGGGCTGTGGGGATTAGTCGTGGTGCGCGTAAGCTGGCCCGGACACCCCACGTAAATTAAAAAAAAAAAATAAAATAATTAATCCCTGTCTTAATGCCTAGCAACGTCATTGTATGCCTAGTTATGTCATTGTAATCGTTTTACATGATCATGAGGGAATTAATAGGATGATGAAATGCCAATGATGCATTGGTACGTAATGAGTTGAAATTAGATTAAGAATTTATTTAACATCGTTTATACCGTATATAAATCATCAAGGACCCTTGTTATCCTTAGGTTAACTGTCCCTTTCACGTACGCAAAATAGATGATCAAGAAGATCCTTTGCAATGTTAGGCCTTATTGAAGATATCAACCCCATCGACATCTCAAGACAGAGAAAAAAAATGGAATCACGAGTACATCCCCCCATTTTTTCACATAGACAATGCACTTCTTGGCCTTGTTCATGACAAAGCTAGCCCTATCTGCTGGGTCTTGTTTTTGTCGACAACCGGAAGAAATAGGGAAATTTCATGCACCACTAGACTGACTCATTTGGAGGTGATTGACACTTTGCTGTCCCCATCGTCTTTCTCTAGGCCAATAATGGTGGCATCTGGTGCCAAGTTGGCAGGCTTTATAATGATTCTCTAATCTCTCTCCGGCATCGAGCTCATGACGATGCTTACAAGAAATTCACTGAATGGCTACCGGCTGCGATGCTGAAAACGAACATATTCTAAACTGCAAGTGTATACCTTTATCCAAAACAAAAGGCCAATGCTTTTGGATAGTAGTAACTAGTCTAAAGCATCTTCTTGGAACAATTAAATTCGCCCTTGTTCACCTGTAGCTCGCCTAGTCCTCATATATTCTTACAAGACAGGGAAGCTGTCTGTTCCTTTTAGACTTTTTCCCACGTACGTAGGGCTAAAAGCTCAGGTCATTAAGCAACCGAATATGTTGCTAATCCATAATAAATTGTCATAAGATATATATATATTCTGTAACCATATGCAAAGTCATCCTCCTCGATCATCTATCATGACCTAAATTGTTCCCCACGTCATACTGATCACGCAACTGCTGCGAGAGATTTCTCAATCCTATTTTTTGAATAAGATTGTGGATCCTGTTTTAATGGGAACTTGATGAGTCGATTTGTCTACACGTCTTGCTTTCATTGCTATACTCCACGTAAAACAAGCAGTAGATTTGTCTCTTGATTTGATTTTCTTCTGGTTTATAATGTTAAGGTTGTTCATCAATCTAACAATTTGAGTTTTTATTCAATTCTTTTGTTTTCTGCACTTCGAATTATTAAAACCAAACATAATTAAAAAGTGTTTTTTTCTTGCAATTCCTAGCTAGTTGAATATTTGTAATAATATTCCATGGTATGGCATACCATGTGCCATGAAGGCATTAGATCAATGCGAAGAGTGCGTCATTTAAAATAAATCAAAAGAATTTAATCTTTGTTAATACGATAAATTGATCAAACAAATAGTTTTGGTGTTTTTCGTTTGTGTTTTCAAATTGTAAGTAATACAACATTAAATAAAACTAATTTATCAAACCAATGATCAATTTATACTCAAAACAATTATAAAGTAAGAGAAATTCGTTGTCTTCATAAATCTAAAGAAACAAGAGATAAAAGATACCAAATGAAGAACAAACTCGTTGTGCTATAAAATTCAAACTAGAATCAAATCATTATTTATAATTTTAATTAGACATGAGTAAACAATACTAATAGAAAAATTAAAAAAAGGAGGATGGTGTGAGACAAAGAAGGTAAATTACAAAGGCCCATAAACATAGAAACCAGACCAATGCCTTGAACTCAAAGCCCATGGTCTGAGACATACACTGTATTCCACCTTAAAATTGTATCCAGGCCCATTTTAAGTGGTAACTAGCCCAAGCCTATAACTCTAAATCTCCATTGACATGGTAACGAAAAAATATATACTCTGTTCATAATATTAAACCCTAATATTTCTTCTTTGCTGCCAAAATAAACCAGTCGCCGCCGCCATGGTTCTCAAGTACGTCTCTTTCTCTTTTGTATATTTTCATCTTAATGCATGTGTAAATGGGTTTTACGTTTCTGTGTGTTTTCCAGATGGGTTCTTGTTTTTTTTTTTTAAAAAAAAGTTCTTGAGTGTTCTATGAATGTTGGATTGAATTTGAGTCATCTCGGTTTTGTTTACAGTATAGTACGATATGGACATGAGATGTATAAATTTAGGCAAAAAGTTGGGCTTGTTTCGTTTTATAAAACTAAAAAATGCGAGCTTTATTTTGGTAGTGGGGTTTTGCATCTTTCGATACTTTGGTCATGGCTAGACTATCCATTCTTGGGAATGGAAGAATTTATGATAGTTGTTTCAAGTGAGTTTTTTTTTATCTACATATATCTTAACATGAAGAACGGAAATAGTCGTACAACATTGGGAATTGAATTGTCATATGATTACAGTTAATAGAAAACTGGATTTTAAGTTAAAAAGGTCCAAGGTTCACCTTGTACTACTATGCTCATTTTGTTTCAGAATCTTGGTCTCAGGATTAAGTTATAATCTATGTTTCGAGGGTGATTGAGGAGAGAAGGAATAGAATTAAGTGAAAACATGGCAACGACAGCAAGAGAATGAATAAGACTTGAATGTCATTGTAGTTTTGATGAGAGTTTAAGGTTTTGTGATGTATGTGACACTTGCAAGGGTTTTCTAGTTGCAGTTTTATACTTGGGTTTTTATTATTGGTTTGATTTTAAGTGCAACACTTTAATGAATAAGTGACTAGCTAGTCATTGAACTGGCATTCAAGACTGATAGGTAGTTTTGAGGGTTATACAGGGGGGTTTAGGATTTGATTCAGTTCTGAGATTTGTCATGATCATGCAAATGACCTCATTGAGGTTTTAGATTAGTGATCATGATAACCATCAAATTTGCCTGGCTTGGAATGGAGCGTTTTTATATGCAAATGATGTTGCGATCATGATTTCCATCAAACTTGACTGGTCTGGAATGGAGCATTTTTATTGATTTGACGATAGATATTGATCTTGTTATCCTAATGGTTTTCTTCTGGATGATTTCAGGACTGAACTCTGCCGCTTTAGTGGGGCAAAGATATATCCTGGCAAGGGTATCAGATTTATTCGCTCAGATTCCCAGGTGATGTGTAGATTGGTGTTGAAGGCATTGCATTTTTTTTATCCAATATCTTCTTCAATACAATCTATGAAACTAAATAGTTTTTCTTCATTCAATTAAGGTATTCCTCTTTGCCAACTCTAAATGCAAGAGGTACTTCCACAACAGGCTGAAACCCTCAAAGCTGACGTGGACAGCTATGTACAGGAAGCAACATAAGAAGGTGACTGTTTTTTTAACAGTTTCTATTAACTTCTTAAAGTGGAATGTAGAGTGCTTCTGTTTGTAGGATGGGTTTCCCTTTAGAAAGAAACCCGTGATGTTAATTTTGTCATATCTTTCCTAATAATCACAGGACATTGCTGCTGAAACTATTAAGAAGAGACGTCGCACTACCAAAAAGCCGTACTCAAGGTCCATTGTAGGTGCTACTTTGGAGGTCATACAGAAGAAGCGAGCTGAGAAACCTGAAGTTCGTGATGCTGCACGAGAGGCTGCACTCCGGTATGTTCCCTTTCATGGGTTCCAATGCGCTTTGGTTAGCTAGTCATCTTTGGCATTTATTGACAATGCATGGTGTTTCTGTGTGCAGTGAAATTAAGGAGAGGATTAAGAAAACAAAGGACGAGAAGAAGGCCAAGAAGGCTGAGGTAATGGCCAAGGCACAAAAGAGCAGCAAAGGTAGCTTGCCAAAGGGTGCTGCGCCAAAGGGCCCCAAGCTTGGTGGAGGTGGAGGGAAGCGGTGAAATCCTTCTTTCTTTTAGTACTTTTAACTCTGCTTAAAGAATTTCATGCTGGAAATTTTACATGGATCAAGGTTGGTTGTTGCCATTTTGTTCATCGAGAATTTACCCTCTGTTTATGAGATTATTAGTTTTTCATGGTTTTGATTGGATATATTAGTTGACTTATTATCATTTATGATTGTGACCCAAGAATGGATCGGTTGTGTATTCTTTGGGTGTGCAATACCATTGCTAGTAGCCGAAGTTGCAGTGCCATTTGAGTGAGGCATTGAGTTTCAGGGGGACTTGTTCTGTGATAAACAAATGACTCCAAACAAGAACCTCAGGGCCTAAGAAAGGAGGTTTAGCTGAGAAGAACAGTAAGAGTAACGGTTCAGGTGCTGGTGCTATGACCTTGCTAGATTGTTGTACGTTCATAGTTTATTCTACCGAGTATGTGTTTGATGTTGTGGTAGTTTTTGCCATTACAGTTTGAAAAGGTAAAATTAAGAAAATCTATAAATTGTTGTATTTTCTTAACCAAGGTTTCAAAAAAGAGTTTTCAATGGAATCTGACTGGTGTGTTTTGAGTAACTAAATATGTGGTTGAGGCAAAATGCTAACCGTATCACAATGCCAAATTGAGACGGTTCCTACCATTACCAGAAGAATTGCAAACATAGGTATCAGAAAAAATGAAGCGCTGCCTCATGGTGAAATCTTGGAAGAACAGGCATTGGTTCTTTCATTTTGCCAAGCATCACCAGCACTGCTGCTAAGTGTGTGGGTCTTTATTACGTTTCAACTATGGAAAGCTAGTCTTAGCTTACCTGCATCGACCTGTCCGCCCTGATCGCTGCCTTGAATGATACGGCGCAGAAATTTTATTTTGCTGCATAGTGAGCATTGTAAAATGCTAGAAGATAGGATTTTGAAGAGGCTATCAAATTGTATCCAGGCATCAAGCAACCTGCTTCAGCTTCTATGGTGGGCGTTTCTTCTTTGATTTATACTACGGTTGAAGCATAAAAATAAGGTTGCTATGGAGACAGCAAGGTGGTTTGCCATAAAATCAAAGCCACATTTTCCCTAGACTTGCAACAGTTTCCAAGGATAAGAAGAAGCCACGCATTGGATGGTTTTCTTCTTGGATCATTTTGTTTTCTGAAGGGAGCCAAATAAAACCTCAAAATACACTTTCACGAAATCTTCTCTCACGAAATCTTCTCTCTCCTTTCCTGTCATTTTCATAGTTATTAAGGGTTAGATGTTAGTTGTGGGTTTGTGTTACATTGAAAACTAGGTTTGAATGAGTAATTTAAGATGAAACTTGATCTAAGCCAGGTTTTGAATCGATAAGTCATGGAGTTTACCTGTCAAATTAAGTTGAATTTAGTAAATACGATCCTTTTCATCAAAACAGAAACTGGTAGGATTTACCCTTGTGTGCACTTCAGCAAGAAGCAAAGAACTTGGATTCATTGAAAAACAAGACACTTTGATGAAACTATTTTTCTTTTCCTCTCATTCTATGTTTTCAGGCTCATTCTGTTGAAGCCAGCACCGTAAAAGTTGAGGTTGATGAACATCCTAATCGTTGTGCTAGGGGTAAATCTAAGACTAAGGGTCTGTTTGTCTACGCATTCAATCCAAAAGGCATAAAAAATGATGTCAATTCAAGCTGAAAAGCATAAAAAATGATGTTTTGAAAGAATGTATTAAAATTTATTTTTAAAAATTTATTTTTTACATCATCACAATTCAAAAACATTTAAAAAATAATAATTTAAAGCTACAAAAATCTCAAAATTTTAAAAATACGGTTGAACTCAACCATAATACCGAACAAGGTATAATTTATTCATAAAAAAACCCTTTGTTCTTTGAAAACTCAAGACAGTTAGAATAAGGAATTAAAAAAAAAGACTCAATGTGTTTAGTTTGCAATTCCATATGGAACATAAGGAGGAGATGATAATCCTATTGACGTTGTTTACAAAGCTGTTCACTAGTTGTATTGTGAATTAAAGTTTTCCGTTCTTACTTTTCTTTCAAATTAAACAGAATACATGTTTTGATAAATATTGTTCTTGAGGTTCTAAATTTCTTAAAAACTAGTAAAGGCATGATGAAGAGTGTGTTTTAAACTGTTTTTGGGTGTTTTTAAAAGTATATGAAATATAAAAAACATTAAATTAATATATTTTTTATTTTTTATAATTATAATATGCTAATATTAAAAATAAAAAATAATATTAAAATAAAAAATTAATTACCATTTTGAACTTTGAAGTGAAAAGATATTGAGAAAAGAAAAAAAACGGAAAAGAAGAAGGAATCCTTCCACTCGGTGCACCGCTGAACAATATGTTTTCCTCCCTTGTTTCGAAGCCAAACTAAGGTCTCAAGTCTTAACGCAGGGTTTAACAAGCACAACAGTAGTTTCAGTATAAACCCCACAAAACCGCTTTCTATATAGTTGACAGAGAGGGATGCATATGAGACAACTGGCAGCTAAGTTTCTGAGGAGAACCCATTTTCCTCCTCATAGATTCTCTTCATCTAGTGAAATTACAACAAGCAATGCCTTGCCCAATTCACTCTCCAGTATGTATTTTCTTGTGTTTCTAACATTTTTTTTCTTGTCCAGTCTCGCTGTGATGCTTTTGATTTCTAAACTCACTTTCTAGCTGAGAATCTCATGGTTTTGAATAATGGGTCAATGCTGTTTTTATCAACCTTTTCTTCTTTTGGTGAAAGTTTAATTCTTTGGTGCTTGGATGCAATAAGGATTGGTCATTTAGCGTTCATAGTTATTGAAAGAAATATAGAATCATTGTACCGATGGGAATAATGGTTAATTATGAAATTTAAGCCTTAATTCCTGTTGTTGGCTTTATGCCAATTTTTTGACTTGCTTATTGCCAATTGTCATGTCTAAAGTTTATGAATTTCGCTATTAATATTTTGTTTTTGATGTGATTTATGACTTCACTACAGTTTTTAAGTGGTATTGCCTACATTTGTTAGACGTTAGTGTCGAATTCATTTGCTTTATCACCATTTGTTATGATAAAAGAGAGAAAAGCTCCTAGGAAGAGGGTGTTATACTAAATTGTTCTATTGTGCAGTTGTCGTATATAGAATAAGACAGAGCTCTCCATTCTTTTTTTCGTTGGTTTAGAGCAAAATATACTCTGTTAAGCCAAGCTAGCATTGATATGAACTCTTGCTAATAGCATTTAAACTATTTCAACCTCTGAAGTTTTTGTTTGATAGCGTGTTATAAATATATATATCAGCTAACCTTTGCAGTTAATAACTTTTGCAGTCCTTACCATCCTCGTAACGTTCTTTCAGGTAAAACAAAATGTTCCTACAAATATGGTTTTGGAGGGCCTAGTTGGAGGATGAACTCTAGGGATTGTTATCTATGGACTATTTTTGCTGGACAAGCTGGTAACTTCTGTCTTACTGGGCTTTTGGCTATTTGATTTTGCAGTTCAATGTAATAGCATTTCTAGTTGTTCATGATTATTTGATGTGATTGTCAATCATGTGTTAAGTAGCTTTTGCGATTGCAGTTTAAAAAAAGCAGGTTTTAAAAAATGTGTTTGGTTAAAACTATTGTGAAATGGATTTTTACACGTAAAATAAATGAAAAATAGGTCTTTACAAATGAAAAACAAGTTATTTTGGCTTCTACAAAACCAAGGTTTGAAACACAATTATGTGTAGAGCCTAGTGCAAAAAGCAAAAGTTATTTGGCTAACCAAGCAATTTTTTCTTCATGATTGAGCAAAAAGTAGAAGTTACCATAAAGACAAATGGTCTTATGTGGTGCACGTAAAATTTACAAGAAAATGGCACTTTGGGGTGTTGTAAGTTAATTTTATTTGGTGATTGGATGAAGTCTGACACATTGGCAATGGTGCTGACATGTTTGCAGCAATAATTCTTGGGATAAATGCCAACCCTGTCTTAGCAGATGAGCTTCGTGAAAGCAGTTCACAAAATGATTTAGATACAGATAGCATGTTTGGGTTTCGCAAAATTGAGGATGGTTCTGTAATATCCAATGAACATACAGCAAAATGGAGGCTTTTTTCTGATAAAGGGAGGGAAGTCTTCCTGCAGGCAAGCATGTTTTGCTGTCTGCCATGGTTCTTTCATTTCTTTCATTTGATATCGTAACCCATAAGCTAATCAAATCTGGTCTGTGATCTGAACAGGGGAAATTGGATCAAGCTGAAAAGTTCTTCTTTTCTGCTCTACAAGAAGCAAAAGAGGGTTTCGGGGAGAAGGATCCTCATGTTGCCTCATCTTGCAACAACTTGGTAAGCTCACTGTTTAGATGCTTTCAACGATGTAGAGGTGGTTTAGCATAGTTGTTCTTTTATTAAATCTAGTTTGAAAAATGCATTGAATTAGATTGTAGATTAAACTTTTGGAAATGCCACTGTTTGTTCACTCCTTTACTGGAGTTCTGTTTTTTTTTTCTTTTATAATTCTCATCTAGGTCACGGTTTTTCTTTCTTTGTTTTTTATTTTTAAGAAGAAATATCATTTTTTTTTCCAATATGTCAATGCTCAGGCTAATATAAGTTGATAGTGATCAGAATTGTTTCTGCTGTCAAGTTAGTCACTAATTGGAAAAGTTAAACAAATTATGGAATGTGTTGCATGTAAGAAGCCATTGTTTCACCTTGCTTTTGTTTCAGGCAGAGCTATTTAGAGTTCAGAAGCAATTTGATAAAGCAGAACCTTTGTATTGGGAGGCCATCAAAATTCTGGAGGAATCATTTGGGCCAGAAGACATCCGGTATAATGTTATTATTTGGGAAGTAAGACAAGCAATTCTCTACATCATTTTTAATTATCATAAATAGTGAACTCCCTTGAATCTCTTGCAATGCTTGATAACCTTTATATTTAGCTTCTTAAGCAACAGTCTGTGTATTTGATCAACATCGCTAAGAACTGAAACTATAATAAAATTTAAGAAGGAATTGAAGACTATCAGTGTAGGG
>NW_011500095.1:130918-226289 GCF_000495115.2 Populus euphratica
GGAATACATGATAAAACTAGACAGGTATTTATGCACACACTATTATTTATTCATTTCAGTTATGGTAGCCAACCAAATTGGGAGGCGTTGATCATACATGGACATTTAGGCCCATGCTATGAATATCTATATTGGTACAGCACACCTTCAATTCATCCAGTTCTTGCCTCTCTCTTCAACTCTGACTGGAATTTGCAGAAAGTTATTTTGCAAGGATAAAATAAGTAGAGGGTGGACTGGGGTAAGAAGGAAGAACGAAGAGAGTGATGGAAAAGTGATCCCATTCTTCTAGCTGTCCCTTTTGGTTAGCAAGGAAAAGAACAGAAGGAGAGTGGGGAAGATTAAATGAGTGTTAAAATAAGAAAAAGCCTCCTCAGCTCATGTATGCACCGGCAATCCTTCCAATTTAGGACTATGAGAATGGAAGAAAGTGATGGATTCATTTGTTCCATCTGTGGGTATACTCTGGCCCAACCAAATGGTGTTAGCACCTCTTCTATCTCCTCCAATCTTTCTCCTTTCCACCCAAGAAAACATAGTGCTAATGGTTAGAGTTGCATATGAATCGACAGCTAATAGTTTTGTAGTTCATTAATTATATAAACAATAGATCAGTCAGTCCCTTGTTATGATTGATTCAATGACCATAGATCAGTAGCTTTTGGCTTGGTAAATAACTAAGAAATGACCTTCTCTATTGTGGTGTCATTGTTGCTTACACAACAACTTAATCCTGTTATTGCACAGTGTGGGTGCTGCGCTTCACAACCTTGGGCAGTTTTATCTCATGCAGCGGAAACTGGATGAAGCTGACAAGTGCTACGAGGTAAAAGTATTTTTCATATCCTGTCTTAGTTTGTTTGCAGTTTCATGAATTATGATCAAAAGGTTCATTTGCACTTACTGGTTAATTTTCTGAATTTCTGCCAGTATATTTTTTTTCATTCCACCCAGTTCAAGAAAACTTCAGTATGGAATACATTCATTCCTTAATAAACCTTTGTCATAGTGGAATGAAGAGTGAAGTGCTCATTGAGTGTAGATGGTTCCCTTTTTTAGGTGATGAAATTTGGTGACCGGTTATACAAGTCAAAGATCATGCTAATTAAAAACACGAGATAAGAGAAACTTGGTTTGATTGGTTTGGCCATCTAAGAAAGGTACCAATTAGTGAAAAATTAACCAGTTTCTCGGGATGGAGAGGAAGGGGAACTATTGTTTTTGTGACTGCGAAAAGAAAATAGTGGCCTGGATCGAGTGCATTCTGAAAAACTCTGTAACCATGTAATTGACTGAGAGCTTTGTTATTTACATCATTAAACTTATCATTTCTTCAGTGGAGGTACTTGATTGTTGAAATATGTTCCGTGGTTTGGTATTTACTACGTGAATATCCTCTCTTAGAGAGGGAAATAGGTAGTTCAATGAGCATCTACTGTAGCAACAGATATTAGACTTATAATCGTTTGCGCTATAACTTTATACTTCTAATAAGAACATAGAAACTTTACTGCCAAATAGCATTTGAATGGAACTAGCATTCTGGAGGACTATGTACATGTTGTGTGCACTAAATATTTCTGTTCCTCCTTTTCTCTCCTACTACTTGTCTTTCTATTGTAACTATTTTTATTAATCTAGCCAAGATTATTCTTTTCAGTCAACAACTAATGTTTTTCTGCTACATATACTGATAATTTCTGCTGATCTGTGCTCTTCCCCTTGATTTTCCTTTGGCAGCGTGCTGTGAAGGTACGAACAAGTACTTAAATGCATATATAGCATCCATGCATGATTCTCTTTTATCCATTTTCAAATTTCAGTTAGCTTTGAAGCTCTTATTCGTTCTTCTTCTTCTTTCTTCCATTATCAGTTCAAACTTTGAACTTGTAACACTCAATGTAACCTTATCTTGTTCAGATAAAAAGGCGTGTTTTAGGACTCAACCATACAGACTATGCAGATACACTGTATCATCTCGGAATGGTAATAGCTATGTTGTATGGTTGCATGTGCTAAATCTATTTGTCAGTTCATTTTAATATCATTATGCTCATTGTCCTTTTCACTGCTGATGGTTTCATGTATTTAGAGAATGTATATGTTTTCGTTGGACAATATCTTATAAAAATAGTTGACAGTATAAATAAATGGAGTAACAAACTATTAATGACGTTCCTGGATGATTGGTTATTTAAAATAATAACTGGAAGACAGAACTTACATACCAGCTTTGTGACCTGGTTAACAATAATTAACTCATTGTTGCATATTTTTATTGATATTCTAACCTTCCATTCATTATACTTAATTAAAGGTTAATTTCTTTCAATTTTAGTTTTGTTTCATATTACATTAGTTCATAAGTTATATCCTTGAAACCAATTTCCACAGAAAAAAAAGAAGGATCATAATTCAAATACCTGCATCCTGGTATGCTATGCATGACACGTCTGCTTCGGTGCAGCACGACTAGGACTTAAAAGTCCTTAACAACACACAATACAATTGAGTTATAAAAGACTCACAAACTTGCTTATCATAGATTGTTTTGAACACTATGGTGAAGAAAGAGGAATTTTAAATTTCAAGCCGCCTCCTCTTGTCTTTTAGAATAAAAATTGCTTCCTTTTGTGTCTATGGTTCTTTAAACTGTGCTGTTCTTTTTTTTCCCCCCCTCTGTACTTAGTTGGCTTATGGATCCATATATCATTAATGTCACAGGTGCTTTATCTCCTTGGAAAAGAGAAGGATGCTGAAGCCCTCATTCAGGAATCTATTAAGATATTAGAGGTGCATGACTATGCTGCTCAGTTAGTCCTGGTACTGAATTTCCAGTAATTGTTTTATTTAATTTATTTCTTTTGCTCCCATGTCTTCTTTGATTATCCAGGAAAATGGCATGGGGGACTCAATTACTTGCATAAGGAGATTGCAATTTCTCTCTCAGGTTGTGCGGTTCCTTTTGATATACATATAGTAGATTTTTCTACCATGTTAGCCTTTGTGATTAAAATATTAATTCATTTTGCTGTACCATGTCTTTCAAGTTCAACTTATGCAGTATTTTTTACCACATGCAAATAGGTTTATTGTTTATACCACACGATCCATTTGTGTGACTAATGTATTTTTCAACCTTCTAGCATAGTTTACTTATATTCTCTTTTCTTTTCCAGATGTATCTAAAATCCAATCGTCTTGCTGAAGCCGAGGATGTACAAAGGAAGGTGCTGCAGATTATGGAACTATCAAAGGTGCAATATAGTTTTTCAATTTTTTTGATGTTAAATTGTTCGTTGTTGGCTTCCAAATAATTCTCTCAGGATGCTGCTCTGCTCTGCTCCATTTTTTTCCACGTCTTGTTCTTACTGATTTAGTTCCCTTAATTTCCGATAATGTGTTGAGTTGCAACATGCTTTGTTGAAGCTAGCAAATGCAGCTGAAATATATCATTCCAGTCTTCATCTACTGTGATATCTGTCCATTTCTTCTTCATTGCATTTGTTTATAGCTTATCTTTAAGCTTCCATTTTAACTGGTGGAATAGAAATTTCTTTGCCCATTCCTCCTGGCACCTGGTATCGTTTTTTTTACTTGGTATAAACTTGTTGATTTGGTCCTTTATGGAGCTCATGGATGCTTTGCTTCCCAGGCCATGCATTTGTCTTAGCTCACGTACCTGTTGTACTGGGGTTTCATCTCCTTACATGTCTTTTTGTATTTTTATCCCGAAATAGAGAATAAGAAGGGTGAAAAGGATTACATGACTGGTGAACATGACATCCTTCCGTGGTACTAAAGGAAAGAAAGCCAAATGAAACTAGAGTAACAGTGCAATAAAGATTGTTCTCTTGCTGTCTTTGGATTTATCAAAGACAACACCTGTATCAAAGCACCATCAAGAAACTAAGAAAATTATTCTCTTGGATCAAAAGGTGAGATAATTTCTTAACCTTGAACATTTTAGAAGTGTCAAACCAATGGACCTGCAAACATTGCATGTTTTTGCTTTGGATTTACCAAATCCTTTATGCTGTGTCAAAAGCAAGTCTTTCAGAAAGGACACGCATGATTTTTCCAAAGTTGAGAAAAACATGGGCCAGCCAGAGCTCCTGGCGGCTGAACAATTCAGGAATAGATGACCCAGGTCTTTTATGTTGTTAGCACACATCCACAAGCATCTGGAGACTGTCATTTTAGGCCTTCTTATCTGCAATAAGTAGCAGTGTTATCTTGTTGAGGACTGCAGACTAAATAAAAATGCTATGACCATAGGGTACCTGGCCTTCCATGAAAAGTTGGCTAAAGGAAACGAGGAAGAGAAATATTGGACTAAATTCCGAAAGATTATTATGGTAGGAGCTTGTCCATGCATTACATTTGAAAGAAAGTCATATACTTGTGTGCACATCCCATTAGCACCTTTTCTTGTAAGGATTTTGTTATAGAAGATTAAAATTTTGCAATGACATCCCATCCTTGAGACCTTCAAGATTTTGCAAGGAAAAACCCTGTTGGTCACGAATCTAACTAACTATTAAAATGAGGTGCATCTTTCTTCCTTTAAATTCTGTGATGTCATCATTAGCTCCTGATGTGATAGCTACCTTCTAATTCAGGGATGGAATTCCATGGACACAGTAATAGTAGCTGAAAGGCTGGCCCTAACCCTACAGTCAATTGAGAAGATAAAAGAAGCAAAAGAACTACTTGAAAGGTAAGAAAAATTATTAGGAATACTGTAGAACAAAAGATGTGATTGTTGGCAACACAAATTAAATTATATCTTATAACTTTTGATTGCAGGTGTCTTGAGGCTCGGAAGTCCTTGCTTCCTGAAGATCACATTCAGGTTTATCATTCTGACACGTTCAACTCACAAATTATAAGGGAAGAAAAGGAGTTGACATCATTTGGATGAGTAATCTTAACCAAAAGATGTGCTTTTATTTTTCACTACTTTATGATAATGAAATTTAGCTTGCATGTGTTTCATACAAGACTTGCTTCTGTTCTTTGCGGACAGATTGCTGCAAATCTGCTTCATATTGCAAGGGTTGCAATGTTGAATTCAAATCGGCTGAGAAAGATAAATATCTCTGAAGCAATAGCTGAGCTTGACAAGGCAAAAGATCTTTTGCACGGTTCTACAAGGTTTGCCTTATTCTATAGAAAAGTACTCGCACAAACAGTACTCATATGATTTGAGAATGCCCTGTCAATGTGTTTTTTTTTTTGAAAAAAAAATATTGTCCTATGTTTATTTTTTACTTCGCTTCCAATCTTAGATCATTTTTCTTTCATTTATTTACTTTGGTGTTTCTCTATTTAATCATGGTTAATAAGCATGGGATGTGGTAGATACCACTCTAGATTTCATTCTGAAGCAAGCACAACAAACAAGCAACCTTGGGGCTTCTCAATCTGATTTGAACAATAAACTACTTTTTTTTCTGGATATTGTCCTAATGTGGAATGCGTTTGTTGATTGAGAAGTTTAAAACCCATCGCTAAAGGTCACATGCAGACATTTAAGGATGACTATTTTCAAAATTTCTCTCATCTTAATTCAATACAACTGCTAAATTTATCTCATCTTAATTCAATAAAGTTGCTTTATTTGGTTGTTTTGTTGCTAATGGTTAGCCTTTGTTGAAATTAGATAGAAATGTACATTCTTGCATAGCAATCTGCTGGAATAGGTATACATTGGGAAACTCCTAGATAGTTCCTTAGGGGGTGTGTTTGAGTAGACAATAAAAGACTGAACCAAATCATTCAATGTTTCTTTTTGATGAACAATGTGGTTTGACAATCTAGGGAGATGTACACATTTAGTTGACTTATTCTGTACATGCATGTTTATACTACTTCTTAGTGTTATTCGTTATATTTATAATCTAAAAAGGAAACATATGTATACCCTTGTTCAGCTTGTGTTCCAGTAATTTTTCCAGTTCATTTACTTGGCATGTAATCCTGCAAACTTCAATTATTACATGTGTCCTTCAAACTTTATCAGATTTGAGATTGGAATAACTTAATTTGGCTTTGCTAATGTAACTTCTATTAGTATCATCTCCAAGCATCGTAGGTTCTTCCAGATTAGTCATATGCAATTATCTTCCATGATAGGATAGCACGCCAAGTCTTAAATAAAAGAATACAAAAAGGGAAAAAGCAGAAGAATGGAGCATCTGAAATGAAAAGAGAGGGGCATGCGGCATTGGTCATACTGGTCAGTTCCTCTCATTCTGAATGCTTGCATGCTTAGTCAAGGCAAATGTTGTCATCCAAGAGCTAATGCTCTTGTTCTTTGATATTTGATCAAACATCCTTTTTTAAAGTTATTATGATTTGTTACTTCTGTTAATAATGAAGCAGAAGGTTTACATATAATTAAAGTTTGTTTTTATTTTGTACTTTCTCTATTGCACTCACAGACCAAAAATTGTGCAAAGCTGGGTATCATACTTCTTCATGAATTATGGAAAGTGAAAACTTTGAACTCAGAGTGATTATATTGGAGTTTCTATTAATTTGTCCCTGAGGAACTGCTTTCTCTGGATAATGAAGAACTAAAATCATATATTCATAACCTACAAGAATCATCTCATGGCATTCATCTCGTGGCATTACTATTAATGTCTATTTTTATTTTTACTTTATTTTATTTTTAAGATCTCACCATGACACATGAAAATACTATTATTGTCTATTTTATTTTTATTTTTAATTTATTTTATTTATAAGATCTCACCAAGACACATGAAAATCTGGTTCTATGTTGACCACCAGGGTAGTGGGGTACTCTATGGTCATTCCATCACCAGCATATGTGGGGCCATTGTAATTTCTGTCCTAGTTTACTTCCCTTGATTATCATCTCTGCAGAAACGTAAGTATGAGGTGCATCAAAGGGAACTGTTTGTAAGCCAATTGTGGATTCTGGCATAGTTTAATTTAATGTTTGAATTTAGAGGTGACATTCTGGAAATTTTTAAAATTTATCTCAAGTGAAGTTATATGTAGAAGAAGAGTCTTCTCATGAACTTGAGAAATGCTGGCCTTTATCAAATTGCAAACTGTTTAAGTTATTGACCCTATGTTTTTTTGAACTTCGTTGTTTTTGCTTTCATGTTTCCTATTTTATTCTGTTCTTTCTATCACTAGCATTTAGCCTTTCTTTGTTTTTATTATCACCCATTTTCATTTCGAGTTACGCACTTGCTTTTCAAAATCTTGTTTTTTATTCATTCCAGTTCACTCGTCAAGGTAAAGAGGTAGCACTTATTTCCTCTTTCACCGAATACAAGTTTCTGTCGATTACAGGCATTTTATTTCTAAAAAAATAAAATAAAAAATGAAAAGAGAATTTGGAGAAGACATTGCAAAATTATGCAGTGAACCTGTATCCATGATCAAAGAAGAAAGGCTAATTAAGTAATCATTCAAATCTGAAAGATAGCGCTGAAGCAAGCAACTGAGTTTTTGGGATCAATCCTCTTTTTTAGCAATCAAATGCTGGATCGTGACCTCCAGTTTCTCTTCTTCCTCTGAAAGTCTTGAGAACATTTTATTGCATTTATTGAAAGGACAAATTATGATCTGTTACCTCGAACATCTAAAATGCAAGACAAAATAGCTCGGGGTGAATCATTTTGAATTCTTAATTCATGTTAACTTTATGAGTTATCTTGTGACATATTGCACATGGTGGCTAGAATCCAGTTGTTCAAAATGGAAACAACAGGAAATTTCATTTTGCTTGCAGTTGCAATCACTGGATACTCTCGGACTTGTGGAGACTACAAAACAAGAGTTACTGGAGTCACAGGTCAGTCCTAAAAATCCTATTGGTTAATGATGAAATTTTGAAGTTTCTCCTTTATTTTTACTGCAGAATACAAACTTACACAGAATTGTTGGATATTCATGTGATGTTAAACAGGGTTGTTCTGTTACTTTCTATAACATGTAGAAGCATAGCAGTTCCATTTCAAAAGTTATTTTTAAGTTGCACCAGAAAAGACACAACATACAAAGAGATGCTCAATTCTTAGTGTTAATTTTTGGTAGGGTTCTCGTAAAGTAGATGCAAGCACACGCCAAAACTGCCATCAATGAGGCATGCTGTCCTGTGCCAATTTTCTGTTTTTCTGTTTCTCTTCCCCCTTGAGTACCCTGTTGCACCAAAAGTGCCTATTAACAAGGCACATTTCCCACCTTTTTTTCACGTACTTCTTTCATATAGTATGGTACATTTACTATCAAAGGTAACATGCATAGATGTTCTATGACTAATGTTTTGACAAGTGCACGCATAAAATGCTTGTGAAGTTAAATTTCCGGGATCTATGCTATGAAGTGTCAAATAATTCTAGAAAAGATATAGAAATAATGTGTCTATTTGGATTCATATTGATGTTATGGTGCGTCCCATATGCCTTTTTCTCTCCATATTTTTTAATTTAAAAGATCCCAGCTTCTTCCCTCAATTCCACCCCAAGTGGAAATTGATTTTTGTGTAGATCTCGACTAGAATTTCCTGCAGCATTACGCAAACTCTTGAACAACAAAAAAAATATGTTCGCACGATTAGTCCTAAACTAGAAGTTCTTCGTCCTCCAAAATTTCTTTTTGGTTGACTTTAATGCTATTCATTTTTTCTTACGTGTCATGTTTCCTTGAGAACAAAGAACCAGATTGGGAACCAGATTTGTCCTCCAAGCGGTTATGATTATTTTGTAAGAAAGAATATTTCAATGCTCTTTATAATCCACCTTTAATCCTTGTAGAGCTTGGGAATCTTTGGTCATCCCTGACCACCAGTATAATGAAACCTGTAAACATCTCACAATAAGGTGTTCTCCTCCAGTGAATATCCAAACATATAGGAAGAGCTATGGTGTTTAACTTTTCACAAACCTGATTCTTTTAATGATTTAAAAAAATTTCTTTCGATATAATTTTCCACGAGCTAATTTTATACTGAAGCATTTTTTTTTTTGCATCTCAATATCTTAAATTGGGAAACATGATGTCCTTGAATGAACAGTGGAAGATGAAAATACTTGAAGCAATACTAGAATTCTAGTTCTTCGAGCTCATAATTAAATCCTAAAGCCTGCTGCTTTCTAATTTATTTTCCTCAAATTTCCTTGTCTAATTAATTTATTTCACTTTGCTAAACTACTTTTTGCTTAATTTGTAAAACAGGGAGATCATTTACCCAACGTTGAAGCTGAAAATGTCCTTTTGCAATGCATTTCTTCTTACAAAGAGGTATGTTTTGCAATTCATGGGAGATTCAACTTTTGTGAAGTTGTGGATGTCTAGCATTTGGTTTTTTTAAAACCTTTGAGATCTGCTTGGTTTCTGTCCTTTTCTTTTTTGTCTGTGCGGCCATTTTCATTTGTGCAAGTTAATCCAGATGTTGCCAAAGATATGACTTTAATTCAATTGTGTCCAGCGTGGTAGGCTGGAAGTTTTCTGGTATAGGTATCATTGTTCTTGTATACCAAAACTAGTGATTGCTGAAGAAGAGATAATGGCCTAAAACCTGTTAGGATGAGAAATGAGCCCGTTGCTCTACTTTCCAGGTAGGAAGCTAGCCAGATATCAACAGGTATAGCATTTACCTGGTAAAAAGAACTAAGGAATGTCATGTGAAATTTAATGGTTATTTATTTTGTTACCTTTTTTGCAAAATCTGATTTTCAATTCCAAATCTCAATTTGGGATATGTTATCATCTTGATAGACCCTACCTGTAAGGCATATCGAAAGAAAATGAAATGATACACGTTCTAAGCAATGACTTGGTGAATTTTTGGGTCAATAGTGAAACTGATCTCATTTGCGGGGAATTTCCCCAAAATTCATATATTAGGGATATGCAACTTCTTATGGAATACCTAAGAATTGCCAGCAGAAAGTAACCAAAAAAAAAAAAAAACACCTGTTCAGTGTTGTGAGGATTACTTTCCTGGGCCTCCAGGCTTTCATCTAACTTCTTGCATTTGTGTTTCTGATGTTTTATTTCTTGTAATGGTGGTAAGTTAAATGCTTAAATTAGCTTTGAAAGCTTGTTCATTTTCACACATGAAACTTGAAAGTGCAATTACCAATTAGGCTCGAGATTGCACGTCCCTTTTTAACTTCTAAACATTGGGCTTTTTCTTTTTTGAACTTTCCGTTGTTTCCCAGCGTCTTGTTGTTGTTAGTTCACCTGTCTTCGTTTTTGCTTGTTTTGTTTGAATCTTTTCAATTCCTTCCTAGTTGGATTAATTGATTCAAAATTGTGAATAGGAACCTTTTCTGAGGCTTCCAGGAAACATCCAATTATTGCAGGAAGTTAGATACAACGATATTATATCTTAACTCGACACTTATGCCTGAATATGTTTCTCTTATCTAGATAAGGGTTCTTAGATTGCATATGAGGAAATGATACAAACTTAGGCCAGACGTTTTAATTTTTATGCAGTTTGAAGCTGAGAAGTTAATTTCTGATTCCCCTAAAGTAAAGACCGAGTATCTTTCATGTTTGAAGCATCTTTTGAGCTTGATGATCGATGCTGGTAACAAAGATAAAGTCACCTTAAAGGATTTGGATGGTGAAATCAAGCGTGTTGAGGCTGAGATTCATGATCGCTCAAAACATAAACCCTAAAATAGTTTGCCAGTTGTTCAAGCCAGAATGAAACCATGCTTCCAAAACCTTTTGTACCTCACATACAATGCTGGAAATATTGTGTACTCGTTGACTCTTTTTGGTGTTTTTTTTTGGGTGTATCACTCATGTAATCTTTGTTTGTTAGCTTGAGAAGCTGGTAGTTATAATAAAATGTCAATAAGAAATTGTATGGAGGCACAAATGTATCAAGAACAAAAAATCACAATTTTTCTTGGTTTTGTAGCAAATAAAATGTTTTGCTCATGTCTACAGCTCGATGGATACTGATGAGTATGTAATTTTTGAATATTTATTTTATTTAGTAAATAATAAATAGGTTATGAATATTATCAAATCATTTTGAAATTTAACCTAAAATAACCTGAAATATATATATATATATATAACTGAAACTTCATTAATAGAGTATGAATATTTATATGATAAACAATGAGCAGTGGATGAATAAAAAAACTAATAAATTGGATGGACATCCTCATATCACCCCATTTCTTCTCTTTCCTTGTCCGCTGGGCTGTACCATGTGTCACTGCCTTTAAGGGCTGTATTTCTTGCAGCAATAATGGAAAAGGTGCAAGAGGGCAGTGAAGAAAAAACAGAGATGGTTGAACCACCACTTGGCTGGGGCTATAAATAGGTAGAGATCGTTTCATGTGAAGTCGGTGCTCTGAATAGATCAAATCTCATTAAACTAATCATCAGTAGACCTCCCATGCATTTGACCTTATCCTACAGATGCTGAACAATTTAAGTTGGTGGGATAGCTAGATGAACTTGCAAGGTCCTCTCTTCCAAGTTATTTCAAGAATTCTTAGAATGTTTGCTTAATTACGCCGGTCCTGGAAAGGGCGGGAGAGGCTTCTCAGTGGAGTCCAAGACAGCTCATCGAAAACAAAAGTAAAAACAACAAGCTCTTTCTATATTCACGAGTTGGAGTTTTTCTTTTTTCTTTACAAGAAAGAGACTTGAACTCGGAGATCTGGTAGATGAGATGGGATATATGACTCGTTGAGGATCATGAGATTGATATGACATGGGAACAAGACTCCTTGCTTTTAAGTGGAGTTTCATGGCAATACATGGGCCTCAAACTCTTCAGGGATTGTTTGTTTGTGCTGCATGCCACGTTTTAAACTATAGCCCCAATAAAAAGCAGCTAAAAACTGATATTTGAACTTGAACCGCAATTTAAAACAGTGTAGTAAAATAGGTTCTTGCTAGGAAAAAGTTTATGTATGATCACGACAAGGTTTCAAGTGTAATAAAGACGAGGTGTGTAGACAAGCGCGAATGGTATGCGCCCATAACAACGAACTAGTCCTCTTAGGACCCCAATTAATTTCCACCTAACAAGACAACCAATGGACCAGAATAGAGCCAAGCAAGCAAAATCCTTCAAGAGATTAGATACCTTTCTTGAAGAATATAAAGATGCAAAACCACAGTAGAGAAGGAAATACCAAGTTTTTATCTATAGCGTGGAGCTTGATATTTCCACATATTCTTCCAATATCAGATATCCCACATGCCTTCTATCACTCCCTTCAACATTTTCATGGAGAAAAAGAAACCTAAAGGTGGTGGCAGTACTGATGATTTAGCCCTAGCAAAAGCAGCTGCATGGGCATGGTACCACCATGGTTCAGGGTCTGAAGGAAGGCCGATTTGTGAGTTTGATGTTACAAGAACTCGTCATGCTCCAAGACCATCAAGATACAAGCTAGAAGCTACGAGAATAATGAAGGAAGATGCCATGGGATCGGGATCAGAAACGCCGAGTCCAATCCGCACAGATAATTCTCTTCTTGATAAATATGAGGTAGAGAGCATTTCAAAGCAACTTGACTATCTTATAGAGTCAAGCAGCAACAGATTTTATGGCTTCAAGATAGATCATCTTGATCATGACCAAAGAAGTATCTCGTCATTGGATAGTGATAAAACTGGCGAAATGAAGCAGAAGAAGGACAAGAAGAAGAAGACTTTTTTACAAGGGTTTTTGCTAAGACATTCGGTTGTTTGTGGCACAAGGGGAGATGTGGACACAAGAGCCTTAGTGCGTTGTGGCAGCGGCAGCGGCCGGAAAGTCATGTTCCGGTAGTTGGGATGGTTACTTGTCGAGCCACGGGATGCCCATGCTTGGTAAATTAACAGTAACTTATGAAATTGTTGTTACCTCCACAAATTTATTGCTAGAAATGGCTTCCAGCTTTAGATAGATGCTGTTAGCCCGTGATTATAGAGAATCACTTGTATACATATATATTTTTTTGATTTAATGGAGACACTTAATTACACTTACTCATTTTCCTTTCTCACTTTGAAAGATTTTCTCACATATTTTAATAAACTAGCCATGATACATTTTAGAATATATTAAATCAAGTTTTCTAACATATGCATAAAGTTTATTTCCTTGAAGGTAGATTTTTTTTTTTTAATTTCGAATCAAGAGTGTTTTTTGAATTTGTTTTCTTATACTAAGATTAAATTCTTTTTTAGTTTAAATTTTATACATTCTTTTCTTAAATTTGAACCGACACTAATATATATATATATATATTGGTACATCTTCAATGATTTTAATATAAGATCTTGTGAAGTTATTGCCTTAAAAGGAAAGACAAAACAGTAGTTGGACACATTCTAGGTAGTTGAGGATGAAATACGAGTAACTGGAAGAGGTGGATAATGTAAGAAAATTCACTTATCTTTGAATTATTTTGGTGAATTTCTAGTATACATTTGTGGATCCACCAAGGGCACTGTCCCAAAACAGCAAACATCAATCAAAATCAGTAATTTTCGTTGGTACTATCTTTTCATATGATGCCACATGATAAAACAAAGCTACAAACAATGGAATATCGTGCATTGAAATGGCTGCTTGATTTGATGCTGTTTATCTGGATTAAAGTGTGGTCCAAGTTTAGAAATTGACGGGGGTTAACCGTACTATTTTTCAATTATTTGAATGTATTAATATTAAAAAAATAAAAATATATTTTTGTTTTAAATATTTTTATACAAAATCATTTAAAAAATAATAATTTCTACCAGTCATTACAGGGGGAGGAAGATAAGAGGATAAAGCAAGGTCACGTTGCCGACATTCCCATGAAAATGTGGATGTAGTACGCAAGATTTTAATGCAACAGAAAAATTCCCAGCACTGAAAAATTAAAATGTGATAGGCAGTCAGGGGAACACTATTCAGCAACAAAAAAAATATGGATCCACCTCAAACAAGAAAAAACCACCATAAAACTGAAGAAATTCCTTCTCTCCATTCTCACTGAAGACATTAATTTTGAGTTCCTTCCCACAATTAATGGCATCCGGTCCATACCCACCACCATGTTCAATTCATTCACGAGCACCATCTTTTATTATTATTATTATTATTATTTATTTTGTATAAATAAAAAGAATATTAGTAAAGGTAAAATTAAATGTGTGTAAAGTATAAAAATAAAAAATTCCACCAAACAAAAGTTATGTTGATGCATCTTCTAGAAAAAAAGGTCTATAAAGAAATACTTGAAATGATTTGAAGAATCCTATGTTTTTTATAAAATTATATTAGAAAAGATGATTGACTCAACATCTTGTTCAAGCAACATACATGAAGTTATATATGATAATAATAATTATTATTATATGGGTATGATGATGTATGTGATAAGAATGAATAATGGTTATTTAAGTGAAGGTTCATGTGTATATAAAAAACCAAATGTAGAAGCAGTTAGGTTTTTTGAACTTTTAAAATATTTCAATAAGCTATTGTAGGATGGATGCATAAATTATAGTAAATTATCAGCCATTAAATGAGTATTTATCATAAAGCTTAAACTATAAGTTGAGTAAAGTTGGTCATAATAGTATCATCGAATAAGTAAAAAACATTTTACTTAAAAGGAATAGTTTGAAAAAGAACTTTTATGTTATAAAATCTATGATGAAACCCCTTAGCCTAGAATATTAAAAAAATAATATATACCCAGATTTATGCATGTTGTATTACGATAAAAATAAAAATTTAACCTAATTCAAGATTTGTGGGCATGCTCAATACAAGATAGATAGACAATAATCATCTATTGTATATAAAAAATTAAGATATATCCCAATCATTTTTGGGTTATAAAAGTTATTTATATATATATATATAAGCATAATTTTTAATCAACCATTACATCATGTTGTTCATAAGCTTAGTTTTTGAATTAGGATTAGCTTTCACATCAACTAAAACTATATCCATCACTCTCTAAGTTAAGCAAGCATTCTATTATATCTAACATTTACTAGCTTTATATGGTTCTTATGTAACTAGTTCATAGATATGTTTTATTTCCACTTGATAGAAGTGCATTTGGTACTAATTGCAAAATAATGATAATTTTGTAATTTATTATATTTTCAATTTTTTCAATTTATATCTAAGATAATTTACATGTGTTTTTTTCTTATATTATCCTAATTAACATCGCTTGATACATATAAAACATTTTAATTTTTCATATCCCATTTACTTTATTAAATGAAAATTAATCATTAAAGAAATCACATGGATATTCATCAAAGGTCAACCTTTGATAGATATTATAGAGGTAGGAATAGAGAATTGAAAGCTTCTTTCAATATAAATAAAAAGAAATATAAAGATTAAGAGCCTTAAATGAAGATAGAGTCGAAGATAAAGGGTGTGCCTTTAGCCTTCATGCTCCTCTATTATTATATCTAATGATTGCAAAAGACCATTTCTAATAATCATTGTAGTAGTTAAGCTTTTTTTTTTAAAAAAAAAATGATTAACTCCCTTTAAAATCTTAGATGTACACTATTTAAAATTACCAATGAAAAATATTTTTTTGATAATGTCCGATGACAATAGTAACAGAAAATATCTGTTGGACATTACCAATGTTATCAGTGAAATAATATGGTATGTAAAACATTATCAATTAAATTAACAATATAATAAAAATAATTAAAAAACAAGAAATATTATATCGACAATTCCTCGGTAATATGACACATCATTATTTACTAAAAAATTACCAAGAGAATTATTCAATCGCTAATTTTCATCGTTAATTCTGTCGGTAAATATTTAAGTGTCATAATCTATAACAGCCACATCCCTTTTTCTTTCTCTTTCTCTTTTTATTTTTCCACAAATCAAAGCCTTCTCTTTTCAAATTTAGTCACCTCAATACTCAGTAGTGCCAAAACATCATTATCTTGGTTGTTTGTTTTCAAAATATTTTATACACCAAGTAAACAAATATATGTATTTATCTTTTAGGTTAATTTATTGATATTGTTTTCCAGTATTTGTAGTTTGCTTGTATAAGCAAGTCTTTTAAAACTTTTTCATAGAGATTTTTGTTGTATTAAAGTATGACTTGTATGTTAATTCAATTTATTTAGTTTATATTTTGACAAAACATTGAATTTTTATACAAATAATAATTGATTATTGGATTGTGAATTCATTTTTAATTGTCAAAGTTGAATTTTTGAATTGATAATTATATTATTAATAATTATTGTTATCAATATTCTATATAGATTTCATAAGTAATAAATGATTATTTTTAGATGTTTCAAGATTTACCGTAAGGATTGTTTAGGAAATATCATTTTAAAGAGATTGAAGGTTTTATTTATTTTATACTTTCAAATCAAAAGGATATTAATGGAGGTGAAATTAGATATTCATATTTGAAGTGTAAAAATAAAAAATTCAACTAATTAGATGTTGTGATGATACATCTTAAAAAAAAAAGTTCAATAATATATTTGTTTGATGGTAAGAAATTGATTAGAGAGTTTTTCTAATTAATATACTTATAATCTCATTGATTTTTCTTAACTTTAAAGGATATCAAATTTATTTTCTTGACGTGAAAGAATATTTTATTACTTCGATAATTAATAGATTTATAGAAATAGATATGTGGACCCTTGAATTGATTTAATGACATGTCAATTTATTACTTTTAGAATTTTTATTTCTTGAATTTCTCATTTAAATCCCCTATTCTTTCTCATTTTAGTATATTATAAGAAGATTAAACAAAAAAAATTTTGGATTCGACCTAATTTTCACGATCATACTACAAATTATTTTTTTGTGATAGTTAGTTAGAATTATATTTTAGTGGTTCGGACTACCGACCAACATGTTTTAAGGTACTATATTAATGCTTATTTGCAATTAATTTCATTATTGCACTCAAGTTTTTGTAGGTGAAATAAAAATCCCTAAATTTTAGGTTTGTTAAGGTTTGTAAATTGAATATAGATATGCTTGAATTTGTTGGTTTTTTCTTGTTTGTTTAACATCTAATGCATGTTTTAAGTACTATATTCATGTTTATTTGTAATTAATTTCATTATTTTGTTTAAGTTTTCATGGGGAAATAAAAATTTCTAAATTTTGTGTTTGTAATTTGAATATGAAAATGGTGGCTTGAGTTATTCTTAGTGATTTTATGTAGAAATAACATGATTAAAAAGTAATTTGAAGAAATTAAAACCAATCATGGGATTTAGATCATGGATGTATAATTTTTATGTTATCATTACTTTTTTGTTTATGAATTTAAAGTGAGTGATGATTTGGAGTGAGAATGTGATTTTTAGAATTTGTTAAACATTTTCAATAAAAGAGGTGTTGCTAAAATTTTGTTAAAAATAAATAGATGCAATAATAAAAAAACTCATAAACTATATATTAAGAATTAAATTGAATATACTTTATTATTTATTTTCTTGTTTTTTAGGTTTTAGTCATATTTTTTAGATGTAGAGAAAAAGTTCAATATCAAGAAGAAACGATCTTACTTTTTTAAACAATAATGTTGTTGAGCTTACGATGCATTTAAGGAGGCATATGTTATGTATGCTATTAATGTTAGCTCGGTCTCAGATGGGTTATATAGCTAACATCTTATCTACTGGATAATTTTTTTCTGGCAAGCATATAACTGAATGAAAGGCCACTTAAAGAATATGTGTTTATATAGTTTTCATTAATTAATTAATTTTTAGGTTAAAAAATATAAAAGTTGCACGTAGGTTAATATCAATAATGAAAGCTAATATGATAGAAAGTAATTTGATAAAATCAATCGAACATCCTAACAAAATTCATGTTATTACATGGATTATGGATTAACATATTGTGACTTAAATACCACTCCACAAAGTGTTTCAGAAGAGTTGCAAATAAAAACAATTAGAACTATAATCATACTGGATATCTAAAAAGATTATAGCCATGATTAATATATTTACGAGCTCCATGAAGGAAATTGGGGGAAGATTGGGCTTCGGCTCTTTTGTTCGTGAGTGGGTCAATGGGTGTCTAGAAACCCAATGAAAATAGAAATTCTGAGAGCTTAGGAAAAACATTGACTTGGGCTGGTTGAGCAATTAAGCCAGGATTGTGAGTTGGTGACACCATTGTCATAAAACTCGGCTTGCTTGCCTGAACTGGCAGTTCAATCCCCACTAATTCCCTGACATGCTGATTGAAAACCTAAACCAAGCCAATTTTTTTGAAACAAAATTTTATTAACCACAGAAATGTCATTTTGTTTTCTTTTAAAAAAAACTAAAATAATAGCACTTTATTTATATAAAAAACCCAAAATGCCGACGTTTCATTTATAAAAAAAATCAGGTTTTTTAGCCGCTTCTCAAATTAATCTAGTTAATTCGTGACTTGAGCAATAAATAAATACAAAATAAATACTTAAAAAAAAAAAATTGAACGGGTGAATTGTCGTTACAAACCACGAAACGAGAAAAAAACCCTCTAAGCCTGAAACCCCTGTAAGCTTGTTAAAGACCACGATAGAAGGACTAGACTAGGTACCCAATTTACCGGGCACATAGACAATCTTGTAGCTCTGGTTATCCACTCTACACTAGAGGTTTACAACTGGTCCAAGAATGTGTCTGATGGAAATATTAGAACCTACAAATAAAATAATAATTGAAATTTGAGCATAGCATTGCAGGATTTTGTACTAAATTACTAGATTAGTGCATAAATGACTCACGATTCATTGCAAAAGCAAAATTTCATCATTATTTTTTACTTGTTAGGAAACGTGGTTGTAATTATTTTTTTAAATATTTTTTAAAAAAAATATATTAAAATATTTTTTTATATTTTTAAAATTAACACGTCAAAATAATTTAAAAAAATATTTATTTAAAATTAAAAAAAATAAATAAATTTAAATATAAAAATAAACAGGTAAAATCATCAATTCCAAAAACATATTTGTATTTTGAAAGATGGGATTTACTCTTTTTATTTTTTATGTTTAGAAGAGATTTAAAAGTGTGTTTAATTTTAAAAAATATTAAATTAATATTTTTTTAATATTTTTCTATGATTATGATTTTAAAGAGTTAATATAAAAAAATAATCTAAACATAAATCATTTTTAATTAAATAATACTCTATAACTTAATATTTAATATCAAACATACACTCTGCAATAACACAGCAGAAGTATTAAAAAAAAAAAACCAAAACTTACAGATGGATAGCAGGGATTTGAAAATCTGTGCACTCCAGATAAGCTACCACTTTTGCTTCTTCTTCTTTTTTAATAATTTTTCATCAATTATTCACCAAGAAGGTAAAGTACAAAGAGAATGAGACAAAACTAAAGGAAAGCTGGAATGGGCTGCATTGCATCATCTAACAGGGAAAAAGGTGGAAAGGGAAAAGGGACATCTTCAATAGTAAGAGTTTTACTTGTGAAATAGCTAGCAGCCTCCCATGGCCATCCAGCAGGCACCCTCCCCTCTTTCTTACTGTTGTTTCGTTGCTTTCTTTTCACCTGCAGGGAAACACCTCAGACATTAATAAAATAACGTATTATTTTGGATTTTTTTTCAAATAAAATCATTTCACGAGTGTTTTTAAAAACCCCGCATGATGGCAATTTGTCGTCAAAGATAGCTAGCTAGCTAGGCCCGGGGTTTGGTGATCTTTTGCAGAAAGTGAGATTACAAGGGCGTGCGTGTCATGGCTGCTGCTGGTAAATTCTTTAGGGTTAGTTTCTCAAGAAATGGCTGAAAGTGATTTCATAATCATGACAGGCCAGCTGTTCTACCATCACATCCCTTCTAAAGTCTTCTTCTTGATCACCCTCGTTTTTTTTGCTTCCAAAACATAGATAATTGTGCTTTCTTTGTCTTAATTACGACTAAACACCTTTTAAATCTGTTCGAATTGCTCCCACGACTGTGGCTCTTAAGCCATGTTTTACTTTCCGCCTTCTTTGGTTAGAAATGATTAAAGGAAGGCACTCTACCTCCTCCTATGTGATGCGACAAAAGAGTATTTTGGAACTGCATTTTAAATGGTATTTTATTAAATTTTGATTTATTTCTTGTTTAAAATTAATTTTTTTATATTTTAAGATTTTTTTTAATAAATTGGTGTTAAAAATAATTTTTTAAAAATAAAAAATATATAATTTTAATATATAATTTTTTAAAAAAATCATTATTATACTTGCAAACATTTAAAAAAAAAAACATAGTTATTCCACTTGTTTTTCAACAGTAAAAATTTATTCATGTTATTTTATATATTATTTAAAATTAAGTAAATTTTCTACATCAATTTAATATATTTAAAAAAATTAATTTTTTAAAAAAACAAGCTTGACTACAAAAATAATCTTTTAAAATTAATAATTTTAATTATTGACTTGATGACATGGATAATAAAAACATCTTGACTTTCACTATTATGATTAGATGATTCATTATATCTTAATTTAAAATTTAGTTTAACATTTATAATCTTTGACCATCATGTGACAAATTATTTCCACTCTATTATGTTCTTTGTTTTTTTTTTCTATTATTATTAAGAAGCATGCTTTAAAAATTGAGGAAGATCCCCCTTTTGTTCTCGTATATTGGCTAATTTAATTGGTGGAGGTTGAAGCCATGTAGCATCAAATCTAGTTAAAATCTTCCATTTTCGAGCCAAGATAAAAACATGAAAGCATGATTGAGTTTCAAAACAAACACACAAGTGGAAAAAAAATGTTTTTCTCTTCAAAATACTCTTCTGCCTGAAATTAAAAAAAAAAAAAAGAAGGCTAGACACCCTTTTTTTCACATTTTTTTGCCCCTGATTTCATGGTAAAAAAATCGATTTTCATTTGGTGAATTGCACTTGAATTTTCTTAAATCTAGAGTAATCCACTTAATTCTAGAGAATAATCTTAAAGTCAGCTTACACCTAATTAATCGAGATTAGATTTTCTTATGATTTTAATCATTTTAGTGCATTCAAGAATATTTAATAAATTCCTATTAATGTTGACTTCAATATTTGATTTTTTTTATATAAAAAAAGAGCAAACCAATTAACCCCTTAAACATCTTGTTCACCCACTTAATGATATTATTAGTTTTGTTTTTCAATGAAATCGATCATAAGTCAGTACTCATGAAGTTCGTTACAAATAGATTTAATTGATTGAATATTTGCTTGATCAAAAGAACAATCTGGGTAAATGGAAGAGGAAGGGAATCCAGGGCTAAGAGTGATTTAAGAATGCAGTATTTCACTTGAAATTAAAGCATGAAATACAACAAGCATACCTCGTTACCCTCTAAACTTACAGAACAGAACTTACATCCTGCTGTTCATGAACATCAATATTAAAAAGTAGAAGAAGTCAAATTGAAAACTACACAACGAGCATGCCTCGTTACCCTCGTCCACTTTACAAGCTGAGCCACCATGGAAAGGTTACCTCCGAGCTTCTTTAGCCACGAAAGAAAAAGAAAACAATGGGACAGGCATGCAGTTGTCACTTCTTATGCATAGATTCTACAAATGCATCATGAATCCCTCCATGCCAATGTTGTAAGAACCACTTTGGGTTGCTTTTCTTCAAAAGAAAAGGAACAGTCCACTTAAAGGAGCAGGCAGGGAAATATTCAATGGTTAAACTTGAAAGTGAATTAAGTTAACCGACAAATCATAATTTACCAATGATATACGACACAAGTGGCAATGCGGAGAGGGTAAAAAGTGTGAGAAAAAAATAGTTATTATATCTTTGGGAATTGATATTGGCACAGCATTATTGATTTTTTACTGATGAGAGGATTAAAATAACCTTCCCCGACTTTCTTCCCAGTTCATGTCCAAGGATGATGGCTATCGCCAAGAGATCAGTGAGGAAAAAGACAGCAGGAATGTTTAATCATCCGCACGCAGATCGCCATTTGTAATCTCTCTCGCAAATTTGCAGAACATGTAGTTGTATCTCTTGTTTGGATCCGATCTAACCGGAAAGATTGGTTTGATTTAAAACAGATTATTGAATTGTCTGGTTAATATTGTTTTATCTTTTTGTGTTGGCTCAATTAAGTTCATTAAATTAACTAAATCATTAAAAACATAATTAATTTCATTGAATTTTGTCAAATTAACATCTTATTCCATTTAATTAAAAAATCAACTCAGACTTTAAATTCCAAGTTTTCTAAATTAATCAATCAAACTCATCTATCAAACTGTTGAGGTCATGACAATAATCTTTCCCTTTATTTTTATTTTAATTAATCAACAAGCACTATCTATTTTAGTATTTATTTGAAAGTATAGTTAAGTTATTTAAAAAAAACTATTTAATATTTATATTAACACAATAAAACAATTAGAAAATAAAAAAAATCAAAATTTAATAAAAAAACCCTGTTCATCTGCAGCCCCAGAATTAAAAAAACCCTGTTCATCTGCAGCCCCAGACCCATCTCCAGTAACGTGAATATCGGGAAACAGGGATACAGAGCTGTGGTTTGAGTCGGTGAAAGAGTTCGAATAAGCTGTCTTCCACTTGGCATGCACCCACCAACCTCGGACCCCACCATCACCTCGTGATAAAATATTTGGACAATTTCAAACCCCTCCCCTCCATAACTTCAATGTCTTTTCTTTTTCTTTTTTAAATCATGGTGGCATTTTTTGATTAATTTTTATATATTACGATTACGTTTATTGATGTAATTGATTAAAAAAAAAAACATGTTTCTTCATGGCTAAATAAAGAGATATGAAATGAAAATTCCAGAAAATTAAATTATAATTAAAGTAAAAAAAAAGTAAAAAGTAAAATACCCTTTTAAGGTTAATCAAACTTTCAGAGATTAACTATCTAGCTTCCTCTAAATAAAGTACTTACAAATATTTTACATAACTTAGATTGCTAAGATATTTTGTTTTATTATTATTATTATTACTATTTATCATATATAGTACGATTGTCTGATTTCAATTATTCAGAACAAACATATCATGCTAGCTTTGCATGTACAGGCTGCACATCATGGTCCGTTGTAATCTTTACTTATTTAAAAATTAAAATAATATTATTTTTAAAAATAATGTTCAAGTTCAAGAATCTTTCAATGTTATACTATCATCGGATTCAATAAGTATACTTGAAAAATTCATAACTTCACATCGGATTACATTTCAAGTTAAACCAAAAAAAAAAAACTAATTAAATATGGTTAACCAAGCAAATTTTTAATAATCCAGGGTTCCATGTATTAAATAAAGCCTCCTCGAATTAAACTACTAAATTATACTTTTATTTAGCGTGTTGATTTAATATCCATGAATTGAACTAGAAATTATTTAGCATGTTGATTTAATATCCATGAATTGAACTAGTAATATAGTAAATTAGATCTTTTTTTATTCAATTTTTAAACTATTCCGATAACTATAAATTATACACTTAAATTCAAAGAAATTAGACACAAATTCTTCATGGTTAAAAAAAAAAAAAAAGCACACTTGAAATTAACCCATCACGTGAGTTTTCATAGCATTATTCTAGGGTTGAATGTCTTAGGCACCAGTGACATGAAAACCAGGAATAAGCTGATGTTGTAGATATATATGGAAAGGGGGACCATACCAATTGTTGTTCAAATCTTACCAAGAGAAAAAAAGGTGGCAAGCATGGCAAGTGCTAATACGGTGATTATTACGAATCAAGCTAAATTAAAAAAAAATAAAAAAATAAAAAGCAAAATTTAAAGGGATCCAAACAACTCATTAGACTCGAAAAGAATTTTTTATTAAAATAACATTATTCTAATTAAAAAATAAAAATAATTTGAGCGACCCGATAACTCAAGCCATAAATTGAACCCGCCACCCAGCTAGATTTAAAAACTTATGTTCCTACCAGTTCATCATTTTCAGTTTCCATGTTTCCTTCTTCCAAGCACATACTTCATCATTATCTGCTAAATGTTTTCCATCACCAAGATATCCCAACATTAATTTGAATCAACTTCGACAATAAAATTATTGCAAATTGTCCATAAATTGGATTCTATAGTCTATAATTAGTCGTTAAAACAATTAAATTGTTAGTATTAATAATTAACATGATAAAAATCTACATTGCCATTAAATTATAATAATTGTTAGTATATAATAGGGAGAGCTTAATTCTAAAACATTCAGCATTTTAGCTTACCACGTACAAACTGGTAGTACAAACATTGCAAACCATTGATAGAGGGCCTAAATGTTAGTTTGATGCGGGCCATTGGATCAGGTGAGCACGAAAAGACAGTACTGATATTTTTCATTTGTACAGTGTTGCATTTACTACCTGATCAACTCTCCTGGCCCCATATACATTACATTATACTAGCTACCACGTACTAATGTTTTATTACACTGATCTGCTACAATCAGCCTTACCAAAGCCCACTCTACGATTGGCTATATCAAACTCCACCCATAGATTTTGCTGATGAAAATTTCCTATTATATTGCTAGCAGCGCCCAGCATTTCTGACCGTCCGATCCCAACACAATGGACCCCACCACCAACATATGCTAAAACCCTCCCCTTCTCAATTACTATCTCCACACCCTTGTCAAATTCAAACACCATATTGCCTATCAACCGTCCGATCTCCATCGCATTCCCATCGAAACACATGTCGGACACACCACTATACACGTAGCCCTTTTTCAGTCTTGGCCCCACTAGTCTAACTACTTCCTCCCTCACCTTATTATAAGCCTCATCCACCAGGTAAGTGAACTCGGACCCGGAGTCAATCATGGATTGACCCGCCCCGCTAGGATCAGCCCGGAAGGCTGAAACCGGGATATTTAATTTTTTGTTGCCAATCCTAATTCCTTGCAAGGCGACAGTGTGAGCCAAAGGGTCCAAGTTGGGCATCCGTTGACTTTGGGAAAAGGTCAAAAGACTAATATACTGAAACCCAGCTGAATGCGGGTTTTCACCCAAGTAAAACGACCCGGTTGGTGTAATTCCTGGCCGAACTTGCCGGGTAGGCACACAATACGAGAACTTGGTTATTTTAGCTTGGGAAGCGAAGGACAGCCTCCCAAGGTTCATTCCCAAGATACCCTTGTCATCACTTGCATCCTCGGCGCAACCTAGGATCAAGGGAGGGGTACTTTGAGACGTAGAAAATGTAATCTTTTCTCTTACAAGATTACCCTCAGCTAGTGTTCCATCAGCATAGAAGTAAGAATAGTGGCACAGACGATTCAGGTCGCAGGAAGTTGGCAGGGTAAAGTCAGGGATTCTAGGCTTACAAAGTGGATGATTGCATGGTAAAACCGAGAATGAAGAAGACAAAGAAGGATCAAAGACAGTACTAGGTGGGGGTTTCCTAGGAACCTTTTTATGGCACTGAATCCATGACAACTGGCTGCCTGTGTCCAAAATCATTTGCTGAGATTGTGGCGGTGTCCCAATAGGGAGAGACACTAGTAATATCATCGAGTACTTGAATCTTGACCTGTAGTTATATGGTGATGCTGCGCTTTTGGGTGCTGGGGTTTTCTTGGCTTGTGAGATGAAAGAAGAGTAGAAACTCGGAGAGGTTTGTGGAGAATGAGGGAGGGAGGTGAGAGGGAAAGAAAAGGAAAGAGAGTCATTTTTAAGTTGGGTTTCTTGAGTTGTGAGGAAGAGAGAGCTGAGGAGGAGGAGGAGGAGGAGGAGGAGCATGGTTTCTTTGGAAAGAGGAGGAGAGGCCATGGAAGAGAGAGAGAGAGAGAGGGTGGTGTTGGGTTTTGATTACAGGTTGCGGTGTAGGGTTGTACTTATATGCCATGAAAAGGTAGGGATGGGCTGAGTAAAGCCGAAAGAGGAAAATTTTGAAAAATAATAAATGAAAAAAAGAAAAAGAATACGCGTTTTCTTAATTAATTCAGTGGTTAGAGCTATAATGACAATAGAATTGATGCTTCCTTTATTAAGTTGCAGAAGCAGTGAAGAAAATAGTGCAGCCTGCCTCAGTAGAAGCACCAGGTTAAGAAATAAATTGTTGAAGGTCGTCAAGAATACAATTAATTGAAGCTCAAAGGCAGCCCATAAAGGTAATTCTATGAAATGTTTGTTTTTATATTTTTAAAATATTTTATTTTTTTATTTTAAATTAATATTTTTAGATTATTTTAATATATTAATATCAAAAATAATTTTTTTAAATAAAAAATATTATTTTAATATATTTTCAAACAAAAAACATCTTATTTTATTTTAATAAAATAATTTTTAAAATATTTTAAAAATAATTATTATCACTCTCTCAAACATACCTCAAGTTCTCGTGAAATTAATGAATGATGTTTACACTTGATTCTAATATCATGGATTTGTTGATTATATAAGAAGAATAAAGATAAATATGTAAAATATTTGTTTTTTCTTTTTGAAAGAGAAAGTGATGGCATCTATTTTTTATCTTTATTGTTTTTGTTTTTGTTTTTTTAAATAGTAATTCAATATTAAGTAAAAATTATATAAACAAACAAGTTTTTCAAAATAACATGCATTTAGTAGAATTGAAAATAATCATTGTAAATTAGTTCTATTTTAATTTTATGTACAGTTACAAATCAGCACTTTTTTCCTAAAAAAAAAAAAAGTGACTCTCTACAAAGGGAAGAGAATTTAAGCAAAACATATTGAATATTTGATTTTGGATCATGAAAATTTGGGACCTGGGAAATATATTTTGTGGTGATATTTTAATGTTTTTATTTTATGGACTTACTTAGGTCATCAATCTTTTTTTTATATGGTTCAAAAAATATTTATGTCATCAGTTTTTTTTTTCAAGTGTTTGGTGCATAATGTTTTCAAATGAATTTTATTTTGATATAAATAAATTAAAAACATTAAAAATCACTAAAATAATATAAATTTAATATTTTTTTTTAAGTTACAAATACTTTTAAAAAAAAAAAAGTTGTGTCAATGATTTCCTAACGCAATCGCTGCACCCTGCTGTCTGGGCCCTCTAGTTCGACCTTCTATATAACAAAGCCGTGTTTTTTTTTTTTTTTATTCTGCCGATGTAGAAATTACTTCTTGATTTTTATTGTTCTCTCATTTAATTCATTTTTGACAAATAATCACATTCTGTTTATTTTGTTTTTCTTCAAAACAAGCATAGCCTCACGTTGCGATGATAGCACCCCACAAGGTGTATATATTAAATATTAATAAACCATATAGATTAGTCAAAAACATGATTTAAGAGTTCATGAAATAGAAAGATGAAAAGTGTTAATTATAGATAGATAGTATTTATAAAATAATTATTAAACTTGATCTAGTCATATAATTAATTTTAAAATTCCATCTTGATTATTAATTAATCTAAACAGAATTAAGTTGTTAAGTTGAATTAAGTTGATTATTAACCTTTTCATAATATGAAGATGAATTAAGTTGGAGTTAATAAGTTTAATTTATAGTTATTAATGTATTGGACATTCATTTGAATAAAAAAAAAAGGGTATTGGAAACGAAAAGATTAACTTATTGCTGGCAATTTTGATCTTTTACTTTCCTTTTATTTTATATTTATCGGAAACTTCTAATACTATAAGAGTAGTAGTCTTCTTTAATCATTAGACTGTGGCGTTGTGATAAAAGTACAAAGCTTGCCCAATATCAAACCCAAGGCCATCAATCAATGGGGACCCAGCAAGTCAAATTGGTCGTACAAATTTGGATTTTTAATTAAAATATGTAAAAGACAGTATGAACTCTTGAATAAATGAACAGTTTTTACACATGTAAACATTTTATATATAAAAGTGGAGGAGCAAAAGGCAGAAAAAAGATTTCGAATACGAAAAAGAACAGCCGGCGGCTGAACTTTCCTCATCTTTCTCCCTTTTTTTTTTTCTTTTTTTTTTGTCCCTACTTGTTTTTATATTTTAAAAACATCTTAAAAAAATTTAATTTTTTTTATTTTTTAATAAATTTAATACATTAATTTTAAAAATAATTTTTTAAAAATAAAATAAATATTATTTTGATATATTTTTAATTAAAAAATATTTTAAAAAATAATTATAACCACATTTTTAAATAGACTGATCAAAAATTTATAAAATTATTATAAAAAATATTAAAATTTAATTCAGGTTTCCATTAAAAACGTTTTTTTTTTGTTTTAACCTTGAATTTGTAGCGGTAATAGCAAAGTTATATTGACCAGTAAAATTAATTATTTTAAATTTTTCTCTTGATTTTTTAAAATTAGAATGGTTGTCAATTTTTTTTAACCAACTAGCATACTTCAAGAAATAATTAGAAGAACAATAAAATTAAGAAAGGTGTGTTGTTCATTAATTTATACTGTAATAATAATAGATTTTTAAAGTATTTTTTACTAACAAATATTTTTTTTAATATTTTATATCTTGCAGGTTCCTAATTGCTGGTTTCATTTTCTTTTTATCAAGCACTGGATTGTTTCAAACCTTGGAGTAGTACCAAAGACTGTCTTTAATGACTGGAGAGTGGGTGGGGAGCCAGCCAGGCTGCGAGTCAACACTCAAAACCAGCTGGCCACCATAACAGAGCACTCGAGTCTCAATGGAGCAACTCATAGGTTGTTGAAAATTGTGGAGTAGGCTCAGAACTCCATTAATTTTCCCTCTAGAAGTGGACTCATTTTTCGGAAAAGAAGGGGTTGTTCCCGTTATGTTAAATAAGGGATTTTTAAAAAATAATTATTGGAAATTGATTAAATGAAGAATATATGCCAAAACAATTATTGAAAATTCACTAGCTTGAGAAAATATGTCAAATAAAACGGAAGATTCACACCGTGTCATGATCATGCATTAAGATGTGAATTTGTTATTAATTATAGATCGTGATAAATAATATATTTATTCTAATTTCATGGATAATTATTTTTTAAAAAATCTCTTATTATTAGGAGTTTTTTCTATATTAGCATACTAAAAAATCTTAGTTTTTAAACCAGTTTAAAAATTAATTCTCACTCTTGTACATAAATAGTGGTTGCCCTAGAATCAAACACAACCACTAAATTGTGCATCTACTACAAACGTGACAACTAGGTGGTGCATGTAGTAAATGGACAATCTATTAAAACTTCAGACTTTTTTAGTCTCAGTCATTTCGATTCCTTGTCCATCAAAATTAATTCAAGCCAACATTTTTGAGAATCACTAAAACATCGATAATGGCCGCAACCAATAGCCAACAGAATCAACTAATTTCTATAATAGGTAAATTTATAGTAATAAAAATTAATCACAACACCGTGATAATTCATCACAATAAATATTAATTCAATGATAAATTAATTAAATTACATAGTTATATATCTAAATAATTAATTTGTCGACGAAGCTGCACCATTAGAACCACCAGCTTGTTATCATTATGCATGATAAACATTGTCATCCTTCTCTATTGTTTTATTCAAATACTGAGCCTTCTTAACCTCGTCAAGTGAAGAATAATACAATGAAAACTAAGTATTAAAAGCACTGTAGACAATATTATCGGTAGTATCACAAACCGTGGTCGTAGTTCTTCAACCATTGTGTATTAGAAAATTCACCTAATATATTAGAAAAGATTATATTATTATTTTTAATATATAAATAATAATTTTATTACATGTTAAAAAAAAATATTCAATACATATCAATCTATTATATCTTAATGCAAAAGATTTATAATTATCCAAATTATATGTTAGCTAACATGGAGTGTCATATAGACATCTCATAATACACTTTTATGATGGTGTTATAAATTATCTTGTTATGTCCATATACCAAAACATGTAGATATTTAACTCAATAGACAGATACAAATCTATAAATATGTGATCTCTCCTCACATGCCACAAATTGATATATTATGTATGAATCACCACCAATCATCTTTCTCTTTCTTTTCACAATTAACAACATGAATGTCATTAAGTGTGTCAACATCATCACATATGTTGTAAGACAACCCAAACCAATGCATTACCTAATTAAGGTAATTCACCTCAATTATAACAAAATAGTGTATAAGGGTCACTACTAACCATAAATCACTTTTTTTTTTTTATCTATAATGAAGATACACTTCCAATCAAATCATCGGTGTATGATATCCATATGACTTATAAAACCATAAAACATATATATTTTTAATATTCATAGCAAAAAATAAAGTAAAGTTAAATAAAAAAAATGAATAATTGAGTTCACGTATATCTAGTAAGGGTCATGTGAATCCAACTCGTCTTGATAGAACTCATAAACTTGGATGAGATTTTGTGTAATTACCTAGACCTTTCCTTAACCCAACTAACATGTTCAAATATAGTTAAGTTAGATAATTTTTATAGAAAATTTAAATTTAACAAGGTGTTCATAATTATTAATACTGAGCTAATTTAAATTCCACCTGATTCCTCGACATGCTAAGTTTTTTAATTCATCAAATTGATTGTCTAACCTCAAACTACATATCTTGGTACTTTCTCTATGATAAATAATACCATTATGACTATCGATGATTTTACCACTATAATAACATAAAATTCTCGTTATAGAAGACATGTACCGTGAAAAATCAGAATGTTAATTTTTCAATATATCAAATTATTCAAGTTACATTAAAAAGTAAAAATGTAACCAAAATCATAATCTAAACCCTAATACTAATATAATCAACATAACATAAATCATTGATTTTTCTTATGAAATAAAACAATATAAACACTTACGTATCTAATTTCGAGTTTGTTGGGAGTATGATTTTTGTTGTTTTTCAAAATGTTTTTCACTCAGAAATGTATTAATTTTTTTTTTAATTTTTTAAAAATTATTTTTGATATCAGCGTAAAAAATAAAAACTTCTAATAATTATATTTAAATACTTATTTTTGAATTTTTTTCTCTTATCATCAAATATATATAAGCCTTTCCTTTGAAATCAATAATTATACTACAATAACACGATTTATCATGTTAACCATTGAAACTAAAAGGTTTATTATATTATTTCTACTAATTATATGAAAGAATCTTAATTCGATTAAGATTTGTATATCATTCTGATCCATATAAGAGACCGTAACGAAATACATAAGGTAATTGTAATAGATAAATTATAATAAGGTTCATACCATATATAATTAGATCACGGATTATTGCCATAAGAAAAGAATCTCATGCATCACATCTTGACTTATGGTAGGTTCTCTTGTCATCTCTCCCTCTCTCTAGCCCACAACTACCGTAGCCTTATTTCTTGTCTTCGTTTTCAGGAACATGATTATCCAAGTCTTAACAGGAACATGAAAACATGTAATATTTAACCATGTTAATTATTAATTAAAGAAAAAACATATGGGAATATTCGTCACCTCGTTAATCCTGTGATCTTCCCTTACCAGACGATTCTTTTGATTAATCTATCTTTAGAGGAGCATCTCTTAACCTAAACATGACTAAATCTTAAATCATGTGGGCATCCGGAATCTTACAAAAACATACCCACCTCCATTAATTACCCGACGAAAAAAAAGAAACATGGATGTATTTGGACCTTTTTCAGAGTTAATAATTAATCTTGCCAGCTACGATAATTTATTAATCATATAATATTTTTCATTATATAGTTTTTAATTAGATTTGGCGAAAATTATTAAAGGGAGTTTGAGAAAAACTTTGCCCATACACAATCATCGATATTTTGATTGAAATTTGAAGTCGAGCTATGAGCAGCACCTACGAAGTGGAAGATTGATTCTACTTAACCATTAAATAGAGGTTTTTAATAATCACTAGGGATTTGGGCTTGTAGATATATTAAATAAAGTTAAATATACCTCTCAATATATATATATATATATAATCATCTAGGCAAAACAAAAATAATATCCATTCTAAACTCATGGGCGATCAAGTCTTTTCATCACTAAACTATGATAATAGAGAATTTAAGGTTCAATCTACCCTTCCTAGATGATAAATTGAGTATTTACACATCCTCTAGTCATGTCATGTCATGTCACTTCTAGCTTTTCCCTGCCATGATTACTGCGAAGCACCACAGGCATGTCCCAGGCATTCATCAGATCCAGTGTATCTGAATTGCTTGCTGGTCCAGCCACCGTTCGGTAACAAAGAAACTCAAGGCAATAAATCTCCCCACTAACAACGTATTTGACAGATATTTTGGTAACGCACTCATTATTGTTTAAAATTAATTACCATGCTTCTCAAACAGCATAACACTTACTGCAATTAATATTATTGTAAATCATGGAAAGTAAATCACTTTATGTTTTTTTGGTAACAGTTGCTATTCGCGTCCATTTATACATCTCTTAACTAATTTTCTGAGATCTTAAAATTAGTAACTATATAAACTTTAAATATTTTTAATATTTATAATCCTTAAACTAATAATTTATTAAAAAAAAACTTAAAATCTAACCAATTAAATTATATCTTTTAATTTTTTTTATATTTAATATTATTATAATTGAATTTTAGATCAAGTTCCATGCACTAGAGGTTTTAAAATAAATTATATGATATTAAAGATGTAACTATCAATATTTATAGTATATAGAAAAGATAGTTATTAAATTATTGTTTGGGAGCGTAACTTGTAGTTTTTTTATTAAAAATTAATTTTTTGTATATTTTGAATTGTTTTGATATATTAATTTTAAAAATAAAAAAATATCATTTTAATATATTTGAGTATAAAAATCACACTTCTAAACAAACAATAAAATAAGTAGGAAAATCATATTAAACTCTTTAAAAATGATAAAAAAAAATTTTATCCTTAAATATTTTTAATTCCCTTAAATATGATAAAAATCATATATATAATTTTTGTTTTTATTTATGATATTCCTACAAGCAAATCATTTGATGGTCTCTAAACGGCTTGAAAGGAGAACGATGCTAGAAGGGATAGCTAGCGGGTTGATGCCTTGTGCCTTCCAATGCCCATAAATATTCCTCCTATACGTACGATCATAAACATTAAAATCCATATGGATAATGTTTGCTCTTTTCTTAGCTCAAGGGAGTGGCTATTTAGTGGTCCTGCGAATTAAAGGGAAGACCTAATAATGCATTATTTCATCTCTCATTTTGTTTCATATGCATGCATGTGAAAGCAAGACTGTTAGTGAAAAAAAAACAAACAAACACCAGTCTATCTTCATTCTAAGGAGTCTATTATTTAGAACAAAGAAGAAAACCGTAAAAAGCTGGAAGAAGATGGATACATAATTATAAAACACACACTTGGCAGAATACATGTTATATATATATAGGACGACCCTAGATTTTCACTGGATTTTTAAAATTTGGACTTGCAATTAATCTGATAGAACCTGAGTGACTTGCTAATTCAGCCAAAACACAAATAAAATCTGATTTTTTTATATTTTTTATAAATTTTTAAATTTTTAAATTAATTTATAAATACTTGGTTTCTAAGCTAAATAAAATACTTTCCTCTAAATTGTAAATAAGTCTTTCCACGTAATTCTATATGGATCATAAGTCGAGAGGGCCTAACAAAGATCGGCAAAAGGGAGATAGCCACGGGACTAGTTTTATACTTGTGGATAGATATAGTTGTAAAGTAAGAAATTTTCACTGTCTATGTTATTTTAATTAAAAGTGTATGGTTATTTTTTGAAATATTTTACACCTGTGGATAGATATATTTTTTGAAATATATCAAAATAATTTAAAAATATTAATTTAAAACAAAAACTTTAAAATTTAAAATTTTTAAAATATAGAATTAAATAAAATTTAAATGATTTTCGATACGGAAATTTTTTTTGAAACGGGACATGAGTGAGTGAAAGGACTGCCCTTCACTTACTTATTTGAGGGGGGTTGCGGAGATTTAAAAAAAAAAGAAAAAAAAAGAACCCTGCTTTTTGGTCGCTAGCTGTTCTTTCACGGCTGGCTTCACCACCTGGCCTTGCATTTGAAAAAATCGTAGCTTCTGTCCCTGTTTTTAGAAGAACCGACAGCAACATTCCTTGTCTTGGGATCACACGTGCACGCCAAATGCTAAATACACATCTCTAATGGTGGCAAACTGTCTACAACAATTCGTGGTGGTCTTACAACTAGTAATTATAATTTTTATTATAAAAAAAATATTTTAAGTGGAAAATATTTTTTATATGAATAATTAACCATATTAATTTTATTTTTTGTATTCAAGTCCTTTTATTTTTCATTCAAAATCTCTTTTAATTGGATAATTTGCTTTTTATTTCACAAATGTCAACATTTTTTTAATTTATATTTTTTAATCAAGTTATTTTATTTTATAATGTAGTTTTGCAAAATTAATACTTAATAAATTATGAAATGATACTTGAAATTATAAACATACAAAATAATACAAGATGAAAGAAATATTAAAAAAATATTAAAACATTTGAGGTGAACAACACTATTATTTATATTATTTATTTTTCTTTGTTTTTCTTTTAAATTAACATAGATTTGGATAAGAAGGGGAAAAAAATCCATGTCCACTGAATCTTGAAGTGGACAGATCATGGCCCGGCAATGAATTCTAGATTGATATATTTCATAGATTTAAAATTTAAATTAGCTTTTAAATTCAAATAAATGTTATCTTTATACAAGTTGAGACTAATACTTATTCATTATTTTAAAAATAAATAAATAATATATTTATTGTATTACTATAAATATAATATTTATTTTCTTAAAATTTAAAATAACTTTTAAAATATTTAACAAAATTGTATCTGCCACATGTTTTTTTTTTTAAAGAAATAGCATATAATACATGCAACTACTCTTAAATTATAGATTACACATGTGATTTTTTTAAACCATTCTATTTTATCAAATAAAATTTTAAATATGTTATTTCTTAAAAAAAATCTCTATCACTAGTAATCATTAATTTCAATTTTTTTTTTATTAATATGAATATTCAGATCAACTTACATATATTATAATTAATTTTTTATATTCTAAAATTAATAATTATGTAAACTTTTAATAACGATGGTATAAGCAATCAATTTCAGCTTTCAGCTTTCTTTCATTGCAGAGACAAGGATGCTGATCAGCTAGCAAAGAATGACAGGATTTGACCTTCGTTTTCAGGGAATGCCCACCATCTTTCTAATTCATTAAAGCATTCTTAATTCTTCATGCTACTAATTAATTGACAATTTCATAAGACCAATCCATAGAAAGTAGAAAATTTTCACTTAATTGATAATTATGAATTATTACAAAAACTTAATAATGTTAAATCTAAATAAGTTTATTTTAAAAAACAAAAAAATTGAATTAATAAAAAATATTCATATCACCTAAACCTTATCATTTTCTAATAAAAAATGACTGAAAAATTATATATTTTTAGCCATATTAAAAAAAATATCTCTTATATATTATTAATGAGATAATAAATATGATAAGTTTTTTAAGAAATCTTTTATATACCAATAAATATAAAATTATCATTATATCAGATATGAATGACTCATATAATTATTTTAAATGGAGATGCATGTTGGCTTATTATGCCTTCAATACCTTTAATTTAAAAGATTGTCTAAGATAAGATATATAGCCTTAGAACTTATTAATAATTGAATCCAAATATTTTGAGTTTGATATACTTGTCAGATCCATGTCACCTTAGGCTTGACTAACTTTCATATTCATTAGGTTTAACTAACTTTCAAACTAAGTACTTTGTGTCTAATATATTTTTCAGACCTATGCTACCTTGAACTTGGCTAATCATCATGCCCAAGTTCTTTGGGTTTGACATGCTTGCCGAACTCATGCTACCTCAGGATTTTCTAACCACCAAGTTCAAGTCCTTTAAATTTGGTATGCTTGTCGGACCCACGCTACCTTGAGCTTGACTAATTTCTAAGCTCAAGTTCTTTAGGTTTAACATGTTTTTTGAATTCACGCTACTTTGAGCTTGGCTAATTTATAAGCTCAAGTTCTTTAGACTTAACATATTTTTCAGATTCACGCTACCTTGAGATTTGTTAACCACCAAGTCCAAGTTCTTTAAGTTTGGCATGTTTATCAGACCTATGCTATTTACGCTTAGCTGATTGCCAAGCTGAAGTCCTTTGGGTCTGCCATATTTACTAGACTCACTCTATATTAGGCTTGACTGACCATCAAAACCAAGTTTTTTGGGTCTGTTATGATTACCGAACTCACAATACCTTGGGCTTGGCTAACCACCAATCTAAAGTATTTTGAGTTTGTCATGTTTGCCAAAGCCATTTTGTTTTTAATTTTTTATCTATTTATTAAAATCTATAACAAAAAATATTAACTCATCAATTATAATTTTACCTTTTTAAAAAGATGAATTGTCCTTAAAGGATAAAATGATCTTTTCACAAGGTTAATTCATCATTCTTTATTTATTTGGAGGCAACATTGTCTTTTTCAATTTTTTGTAATAGTTAAATTAATATATTACCCTTAAAGTTACATAAAAGACTAACCTTGGGTTTAGAAGTTTTATAAGAATTTCATTTTATTATAGACAATATAATGACTCCATTGTTGTTATCATAAAAAATTTATCTTTGACTTCATGAACTTAGTAGTAATTTCATAATGGAATTTTTATTGTTATCATTTTAGCCTAGGAGAATTTTTATTATTTTTAAAATAAAATAAAATAACAATGGAAAAAATAATGCATTAGTCACTTCACAATGATTATCGTTGTGCTTCCACTACATCATTTAATTCATCTTGACACCTTCTGTCTTTTTAGGTGGTGCATGCATGGTAATTTGGTCTGGTTTGGTGCGAGTTTACTTTTTTTTTTCCTATGCTTTTCTCTCTTTCACCTTAATTTGCATGCTGTTCATTGAAAAAATCACACCAGCCCTTTAATTTTTTTTTTTGATTTAGTTCAAGTTCTCTTAATTCTAATTTTTTTTATTTAAAAAAATTATTTCAAATTAAAAATTATTTTTAATTTCATCATTTTTCAATTGTTTTATCCCTCTAATTTGGTTCATTCTTTTAATTGTTAATTTTTTTTTATTAAGGTGATTTCTTTTGATTGCTATTTTTTTTTTATTTAAGGTGATTTATAAAATTGATTTATTTTTGTGATTTTATCCTCTCTTTTTTTCTATTAATTTTTACCCTTATTTTTTTAATTGTTAATTTTATCATTTGACAAGTTTTTAAAATTAATTTTTTATTTTATCCTTTAAAATTAAATTGGTTGAAAATTGACCTTCTTGATTACTCTTCCGTTTGAGATTTCATGGGTTATGATTTTGGAATATTAGCTCAACTTTAAAAGACTCACATGGCATAGGGTTGCTTTATTTTTCATATTATTAAAATTAAAGTTGCCTTTATATGTGTGTGTATTTTAATTTTAGCTTTTAATAGTTGATTGCTTATAAATGGGCTTTCTAATTTGTTTCGATATAAGTTTCATGGTTTTTAATTAACTCGAGTAAACCTATATTGACGCTAGACATAACAACGTGGTCTGTAGAATTTTTTTATGGTTGTATGAAAAAAAATGTTAAGGCGATGCTAAGATTTTTAAAGAAGAAAAAGATGGTTTGGTTAATTGAAAGCAAATATGTATGTATATGTGTATTTTAATTTTAGCTTTCAATATTTGATTGATTATAACTGGACTTTTTAATTTGTTTCGTCATAAGTTTCATGGTTTTATCATGACATGTAGGAAAACCATTATACACACATGCCTTGATTTACTGTGGATTGTAATTGTAAAACTATGATTTTCCCCTAAAAAAAAGGATGAATTGACTTTGAGTAGTTAAAAGATCTTTTATGAGGTTAATTTGTCATTCTTTATTGGTTTGGGAAACACATTATTAGTTCTAATTTTTATAATGTTTAAACTATAGTATTAACCTTTAAAGTAAAAAAAAAAAAATTGCCATTAGGTTTAAGGGCTTTATAGGAGTTTTATTTTACTATAAACAATATAATGACTTTATTGCCTTTTCCATTAAATTTTCCTAGCCTTGATTTTAAGGTTCAACAGTAATTTCATAATGGTTTTTGGGTATTATCATTTAGTTATACGAGTATTTTTCATCTTTATCAAAGTAAAATAAAATAAAATAAATTGTTGACACTTACAAAACACGTGTCAGCCACTTCATTGCCTTAGGGTGGCGAATGCGGCTAACTTCAATGGTGTAATCGTGCTTTCATCGTATCATTTGATTCATCTCAGTATCTTTTGTCTTTTTGGGTGACGAGTACATGGTGATTCGGCTTGGTTTGGCACAAGTTCATTTTTTTTCTCCTTTTGTTTTTTCTCTCTTTTACCTCGATTTTCTTACTGCCTATTGAAAAAATCATATCCGCCCTTCAATTTCTTTCCTTTTTATATTTAATCCATGTTCTTTTAATTATAATTTTTTATTTGAAAAAATTACTTCAAATTGAAAATTATTTTCAATCTCATCATTCTTTATTTCTCTTTTCAACTCTCAAATTTAGTCTCCATTCTTTAATTTTTTTTTTAATTTAAGATGATTTATAAAATTAATTTTTTTTTCTAATTTTATCCTTCAATATTAAACTAGTTAGAAATGATCTTCTTGATTAAGTTCGGGTCTAAAATTTCATAGGTTATGATTTTAGAATATTAACTCAAGTTTAGAAGATTTACCCGGATATACTTTAATTTTCATGTTGTTAAATTAGGGTTGCTTTATATATATATATATATATTATTAAATTAACCAAAATTTTCTTTTGGTTCTTTAAAGCATCACCTTAATATTTTTCCTTTTACATTCAATTTCTTTTTCCTTCCCGTGCATTGTTGTGCCCGCTGCTAATGTAGGTTTATTGGAGTCATGTTATTTTGTCTTTTTTTTTTTAAATTTTATATATTTATTTTATTTTAAAAATTTAATATTTAATTAATTATAATTAGACTTTCTAATTTGTCTTGGTATAAATTTTATATTTTTATATTAATTTCATATATTAGATTATAAATTTTATAAGTTAATAATGATTAATCCAAACTAATATAGTATATAAACATCTCAATATTTTTTTAGAAAAACATCTTGTCTAGCATGTCACTATTTATATATTTTATATTTCTGTCATCATGCCTAAGTTTTACTCCTTCATATATATATATACAGTATTTTTTCAATTTTTTTTACCAAAAAAAATTGAACCCGCTGTATGACAAGAGTAAAAAAAAATAAAAAAAATAATTGGTATGTATTCCTAGTGCGTATACACAGACTGATTACCAACCTGATTGATGGGCTAACAGGGAACTGGGGATAAGCACATAGGCACACAATAAATCAAATAAGCATTTTGTACTATGAAATTTGTATGTTGGCCTTTGTCCACTCACCTAGAAAGTGTTGTCAAATAAATAATATATCATATGACAACACGTGCCTTGTTTTCCCTTCTTCTCTCTTTTTTTTTAAAAAATTCACTGAGGTATGCTTCTCTATCCATCATTACCATTAGAGGAATATTAATTAAAATAATTTATTACTTCTTAAAAAATAAAATATCAATGATTTGGCACCAAACAATCACACACACACCCACCCACCATAGATACATTGACTCTTGAGCTACGTACAAAATGCATAGATATAGTCCTATCCATCCAGCTTTTATTAATTATTTTTTAAAAGACAACCATTTTATTAATTCAAAACAGTAATTAATATTGTGCTTGGTTAGTGTTTTATAATAAAAAAAATACAGAAGAGAGAAAAACATTGTGTTTGGATGAGGAGATGGCAATAAAAACATAAAATAAATATATTTTTATAAAAATTTTAGAATAAATTTCTGCATTTTCAAAATAAAAAAAAAGTGTCCCTTCTCACTTGCAACTTAATTACTTCAAAAACTTCAACTATGAAATGTAAAGAATAAGATAAACTAGTACAAACATTATATTTTGTTGAAGAGATAAAAATAAAAATAAAAATATTTTTATAAAAAAATCAGAATAAATTTCTGTATTTTTTAAATTAAAAAAACAAAGAAACGTGTCCCCTTTCACTTCCTGCTTAATAATTACAAAAACTTCAAATATGAAATGTAAAGAATAAGATAAACTAGTATAATATTATGCAATAATGATGGAAATTTCCCAACTCCATAAGATAGAGTCATGAAAGAGTTGTCGTCACCTCCAACAAGAACGGACAAGAAACAAAATGATGTTGTTGGCATCAAAGTGTTCATCAACTAGTTGTAAAGTCAGCATCTTCCGGTCTTTATGAATATTTTAAGTCATTCAAAATAATGCCTCACCATGCTCCTTGGACCACATTTTGCAAGCCATGGCACGACCTTCTTGCTATCCTATGTCATATCTCTTTAAGGATGCTTATCCACTATGAAAGTTGTTAAAATAGGAGAAGCTGTACATAGACTTGAAGAAATAAATGGCATTGAGAAGGATGATGATTTACACTTACTTTTTTGTCCTATACCAATATCTAATCTTATTAAAATTAACAAAAAAACAACTTTTAAAAGTGGTGCTTTTACTGCATCACATCACGTCACTTAATACTATTTATTTATTTATTGTAATGATATTTTGTTTTTTGTTTTTTTTTATATTTTTTAAATTTTATTCTTTAACATTTGATTAGTATTTATTTATTAATTGTAATGATATTTTGTGTTTTATTTTTTTTATATATTTTTTTAATTTTATTCTTTAACATTTGGTTTATTAGGGATAGAGCTTTAAGATCTTTTATGATTTATTTTTATGAGGTTATTCAAAAATCATGATATATATTGCAGGTTTGATAAGTTAATATGATTGATTCAAATGTTTTTTGAATTGATGAATTTTTTTTTAAAAATTCATTATTCAACATTAAATTGATTAAGAATTAAATTTCATGATTTGTTATGATTTATTTTCTACAAAGTTATCTCGATCTTATGATGTGAGTTAACCAGGGTAGATTTTAATTGTTTTATTCTATTATTTTTTAAATTGATTTTTTTTCAATTCTATTCTTCTATAATAAGTTGATTGAAAATTATTGATTTTTTTCCTATAAGATTTTTTTTTCAATCTTAAAACCCTTAATTGTGATCCAAAAAATTATCGAACTTTATTTTTTTTATGCTAAAGCATTTATCCAATTTCAACTTGAGCTATATATATATATATATTGTGTTTTTTATTTTTTTCATGATTTATTATTTTTTACACAAAAATTAAATAAAAAGAAAAAATAAAAAAATGATTAAAATTAACTAAAATTATTAATTAAGACATATGTTTTAGATTTTTTCTTAAAAAAATTTGGACGCAACAAATCTCAACCATGAGATTTATTAATCTGATGAGAAGTAATTTTGGGAAGAATGGTCATGTAAAATTAGCGAGCTCATATTATTAGGCCATGTCTTGGACCCCTTATTATGGCTTAGGCCTTTTGCCATGGGTTTCAAAACCCTTCACCCAATATTTGTTAGGGTTTATGCTCATTATGAGTCCTTGGGCTGAGAAACACTCATGAATCCATAAGAACTTTGTCCCAAAAAAACCCACGATTGTAACTGAAATTTGATTCATTTTCAGACAATCAGAAGCAGCATTTGTGCCAGCAATTGGGAACTTGAGTTGACCTGAGCCTTTCCAACAGCCAGCAGAATTGAACGCTTCTCAGGTAAATTCCCTTCTCTAGTTCTTTGCCATGATGCTGATAATCTTGTATTTTTTTAGGACATGCAAAGGCACTTGTTGCTTGAACTTATACTGTTTTTCTGTCTGCTACTATCTGCTAAATTCAGTTAGATGCATGCTGGTTTGGACTTTATAGATGTTAATGATGTTAATTTCCCCGGGAAACTATGTTGGAGTTTAGATTAGCAAAGAATTGAGAAAGTCTTTGTGGGGCTTGTTGTAGCTTAGGTTTCAAAGCTGCTACTGTTAACTCTCCTGCTTCTGATAAATGGATAACTCACGATATTTAAAAAATGAAGCGCTCTTTATTTTGTCAGTAATGGCTGTATATATAAGCCTTTACAGAGGAAAAACGGAAAAACCCTTTACAGAGGAAAAACGGAAAAGCAAACTTCACGTTAATACTTTCTAAAAACATGTTAAGAAATCTAGACCAATTCAAATGATATTCTGCATTAACAACTTACCCCAACAATCAGGGGATTATTAACTGAAAAACATTAAAACTTAATGGATGATTCAACATATCCTCCCTTAAACTGAATTGCAGAACTGCAATCAGTTTATTGACTTCAAACACATACCAAGCCTGTTACGCAGCTTTAAGAACGCTTTCAATTTTAAGAAGCTGTCATTATATCAGAAAGTTGTTCTTATATGCTGCAGTGCACCAGTTCTACAGTTCTCTCTTTTGTCAATTCACGTAAAAAATGAAACTTTACATCTATATGTTTGCTCCTTCCATGCATGATTGGATTTTTCCACAATTTTATGGCCGAACTGTTATCACAGAAAATGGTTATGCATTTACTTTGAATATGTCCTAGCTTTTCAAGAACTCGTCTCAACCAAACTCCCTGGCATGCACAGGATGCTGCTGCAATGAGTTCAGTCTCTGTAGTGGACAGGGTCATAACTGGTTGCTTCTTTGAAGGCCAAGAAACTGCTCCAGTTCCAAGCATGAAGGTGTATCTAGAAGTGCTTTTCCTATCATTAATGTCTCCTGCATAATCACTGTCAGCAAACCTGACTAATTCTTCTTCTGCAGAACTGCAATCAGTTTATTGACTTCAAACACATACCAAGCCTGTTACGCAGCTTTAAGAACGCTTTCAATTTTAAGAAGCTGTCATTATATCAGAAAGTTGTTCTTATGTGCTGCAGTGCACCAGTTCTACAGTTCTCTCTTTTGTCAATTCACGTAAAAAATGAAACTTTACATCTATATGTTTGCTCCTTCCATGCATGATTGGATTTTTCCACAATTTTATGGCCGAACTGTTATCACAGAAAATGGTTATGCATTTACTTTGAATATGTCCTAGCTTTTCAAGAACTCGTCTCAACCAAACTCCCTGGCATGCACAGGATGCTGCTGCAATGAGTTCAGTCTCTGTAGTGGACAGGGTCATAACTGGTTGCTTCTTTGAAGGCCAAGAAACTGCTCCAGTTCCAAGCATGAAGGTGTATCTAGAAGTGCTTTTCCTATCATTAATGTCTCCTGCATAATCACTGTCAGCAAACCTGACTAATTCTTCTGCAGAACTGCAATTAGTTTATTGACTTCAAACACATACCAAGCCTGTTACGCAGCTTTAAGAATGCTTTCAATTTTAAGAGGCTGTCATTATATCAGAAAGTTGTTCTTATATGCTGCAGTGCACCAGTTCTACAGTTCTCTCTTTTGTCAATTCACGTAAAAAATGAAACTTTACATCTATATGTTTGCTCCTTCCATGCATGATTGGATTTTTCGACAGTTTTATGGCCGAACTGTTATCACAGAAAATGGTTGTGCATTTACTTTGAATATGTCCTAGCTTTTCAAGAACTCGTCTCAACCAAACTCCCTGGCATGCACAGGATGCTGCTGCAATGAGTTCAGTCTCTGTAGTGGACAGGGTCATAACTGGTTGCTGGTTGCTTCTTTGAAGGCCAAGAAACTGCTCCAGTTCCAAGCATGAAGGTGTATCTAGAAGTGCTTTTCCTATCATTAATGTCTCCTGCATAATCACTGTCAGCAAACCTGACTAATTCTTCTTCTCCACCTCTTTTATAAGCAATCCCCAGCTCAGCCGTTTCCTTCAAATATCTTAAAATTCTCTTCGCAGCTTGCAAATGTATTTCAGTAGGTCTCTCTATATATCTACTAATTAAACAAATAGAATACATCAAGTCTGGTCTGGTAGCAGTTAGATACATAAGGATGCCTATCATTTGCTTGAACATTGTTGTATCTACAGCAGCTCCTCTCTCATTCTTTGACAATTTAGAACCTGCAACGATTGGATTCTTCACTGAGTTGCTATTCAGCATCCCAAATCTCTCCAAGACTTCATGAGCATAGTTCTTTTGATTGATAAATATTCCATGATGATCCTGTATGACTTCTACACCAAGGAAATACTTCATTTTACTAAGAACAGACATGACAAATTCCTTTTTCATTGACTCCTTAAATCTTTCAAACATGTCCTCATTGTTTCCAGTAAAAATCAAATCATCTACATAAAGGCTTACAATGAGAATCTTACCTCCATCTTCAGTTTTCACAAACAGTGTGTGTTCACACAGTAGTATTTCTCAAAACCCTCTTTAATAAAGTATCATTCAATTTTGCTATACCAAGTTCAGGGAGCTTGCTTGAGTCCATACAAAGCTCTTTTAAGTTTGTAAACCTTATGTTCTTTATCTTTTTCTGTGAATCCTTGTGGTTGATCAACAAATACATCTTCATTTAATTCTCCATGCAAGAACGCACTTTTCACGTCCAATTAATACACACACAAGCCCTTTTGTGCTGGAAGAGCAATAACCACTATGATAATATCCCATGTGGCCATTGGAGCAAACACCTCATTGTAATTAATACCATGCTGTTGTGAGTAACCCTTTTTCCATGAGACGAGCCTTAAACTTGTCAACCTCACTCTTCTTGTTAAGCTTGGTTTTATACACACATTTCACTCTTATTTTCTTTGCTCCTTCTGGCAATGTTGTTAACTCCTAGGTTTCATTCTCTTCGATGGCTTTGATCTCTAATTTCATTGCTTCTCTCCACTTCAAACCCTTGACAGCATCTTCAAAGCATGCAGGGTCTTCTAAAGCAATGAACATCACCAAATTTTCAATTTCATCTTCTTCTAATAAACCTTCACCCGACACATAATCTTGCATCCAAAAAGGCTCTCTTCTATTCTTCCCCTGAACTGGATTTAAAGAACCTTCTGCATTTGCATTTAATCCTACAGATGGAGAATTAAAACCTCTTCTGTCTGCTTCATCAATCTCAGTATTCACACTGTCTACTTCTTCAATCTCAACATTCACACCTTCTTCAGATTCTTGAGTCCTGATTTCTTCCTTAACACCCCACTCTAATACATCAACTTCTATCTCTTCATTACTTCTTTCCCACTCCCATTTCTCATCTTTAATAAATCCCACATCTCTATTAATTATCACTTTCTTTGAAACCAGATTGTATAGCCTATATGCTTTGGACTCCTCACCTACACCTAACATGATACATTTTTCACTTTTATCATCCAACTTTGATCTTTGTTTTTATGGAATATGGACATGAGCAATACATCCAAATACTCTAAAATAATGCACGGAAGGTTTGCTACCACTCCAGGCCTCTTCAGGTGTTACCTCCTTTATAGCTGAAGTTGGACTTCAATTCAATATATGTATCGCCCAATTGACAGTCTTAGACCAAAACTTCTTAGGAATCTATTTTCCTGACAGCATGCTATGCACCATGTTCATGACAGTGCGATTCTTTCTCTCAGCCATCCCATTTTGTTAGGGTGTGTAAGAGGTAGTAAGTTGTCTAGTTATTCTATTTGTGCTGCAAAATTGATTAAATTCCAATGAGGTGAATTCTCCACCCCTATCAGTGCATAAGCAACAAATAGAATTACTAGTTTCTTTTTCAACAAGTGCTTTGAACTTCTTAAATACATTAAAGGCCTCAGATTTATCTGATAAGAAATAAACCTAGGTCTTCCTATTATAGTCATCAATAGAATTGATTAAGTACCTTTTATGACTATGTGATTCAGGTTTGATAGGTTTGCAAATATCAGTATGAATCAGTTGAGGACGTTGTAAAGCTCTCCACAAGCTCATTTTGGGAATAACTTCTCGATGTCATTTTCCCACCAAGCAGTCTGAACACACCTTTGATGAAGCTTGGAGACTTGGTAGTCCTCTCACCATTTTATTGTATATAAGAGTTCTTAATTCCTTGAAGCTAAGATGTTCAAATTGACAATGCCACAAATATGAGTTGTCTTCAGTCACAATTTGAAAACATGTTATACTTGAGGCATTACTGAAGTCAACACAACAAATATTCTATTTGTTGACATTCTGGACTGCATAATTAATCCCCTATTTGGATAATAAATATTACACATCCCATTTTGAATACGAATGGTGAGAACTTTTTCTTATAGTTGGCCAACACTCAAAAAATTATTCTTTAATTCAGGTGCAAAATAAACTTTAGTGATTACTTGAGTCATGTTACCTATTTGAAGTCTGATATTGCATTTCCCCGTCACTATCATTTTTGAATTGTCTCCAAGTTTCATAGACTATCTCAACCTTTCATCAAGGTCTAAAAAAACTTTTGGTACCACATATGTGGTTACTACACTCGGAGTCTAAATACCAGACATTCATTTTTTTTTGTTGAATTATTCATCTTAATGTATGACATTAACAATATCTCCTCATCTTCTACAAATACGTGTAGTTTGTTGCATTTCTCAAACGAGGACACTCATATTGATAGTGACCAAGTCTATGACAGTTGAAACATTCTACAAGAGCTTTATTGAAAGGCTGCCTACCCCTGCTTCGAACTTTTCCTCTAAAATTCCCACTAGCTCTTCCTCTTCCTTCAAACTTGTATTCATCTCTTTCTCTATCATTTTCTGAATTAATGATATTCAGAACATGTTCTTCCTCCTTCTGTCCATGCATTCTCTGTTCGCGGACCAACAAACTGCTCTGAAGTTCATCTATGATCATAATGGATAGATCATTAGACTCTTCAATTGAACACACAACATAATTGAATTTATTGATCTTAAGATTTTTTCAATGATCACACTTTGCTCCATTTTTTCTCCATGTGTTTTCATCTTATTTGCAATGATCAGTGTTCTAGCAAAGTATTCATTGACCTTTTCACCCTCCATGCCAAGAATCTCAAATTCCCTTCTCAAAGCCTGTAACTAAGCACGTTTCACCTTTATAGGGACTTAATATTTTAATCTCATTGAATCCCAGATAGCCTTTGCAGTCTCCTTATTGAGAATGCCTCAATAATATTTCTATCTATAGCTTGGAATAAATAGTTCTTAACCTTTAAATCTTTTAGTTTCAAATCTGCAATGAGCTTACGTTGTGTCTCTTGCTTCTTCTATTGCTACATGTATCTCATTCTCTATCAAGTCCCAATACTCCTTTAACCTCAGAAAATTCTCCATGAGTATAACCCAATGATTGTAATGACCATCGAACCGTGGAATCGCCAGTTGAACAAAGCTGTTGTTTTTTGTTGCCATGATTCTCCACTCTCCCTTTTATTTGATGACTCACTCATGCTTCTTCCTTAAGAAACTGTAGTTTTTTAGAACACTCAATCAGGCTCCTTTGATGATAGCTCGGATATCATTTGTTAACTCTCCTGCTTCTCATAAATGGATAACTCACAATATTTAAAAGATGAAGTGCACTTTATTCTGTCACTAATGGCTATATATATAAGCCTTTACAGAGGAAAAACAGAAAAACAAACTTCACGTTAATACTTCCTAAAAACATGCTAAGAAATCTAGACCAATTCAAATAATATTCTGCATTAACAACTTACCCCAACAATCAAGAGATTATTAACTGAAAACGTTAAAACTAAATGCATGCTTCGACAGCTACTAGGGAGCTCTAGAGGGATTTTGTTGGCGGTGGATGAGGCATTTGAAGATGGGCATCTTTTGTTTAGCTGTTTTACACGTAGATTGGTAAATTTTCTTAGGGGAGATTGCTTGAAGGTTGTGTCATTAGGTGTAAGGGAAGTTTTGTAGCTGCTTCTTGGAAAAGCAGCTGTATGTTTTCAGTATCTCAAGATATAGGATACAAATGCAAAAGAGATGTAAACGTATTTGGTTAAAGAGACAGACTAAGATATAAAATAAATCTATATTTCTGGGACAGTTTGTACTGTACTTTCAAAACAAGAAGTACATGGAGACATCTTCTTTATCTCCTCTATCCCCATTGAATCTGTTTTTTCTGTCTTGAGAGAGTAAACAAATGCCACCGTAGTGATTGATAAGTCTACTTTTGAGGAGGTGATAGGAGTAGCAGGATCTTATTGTAAGTGTTTGATTTGGTGAAGAAGAATCTTTATGGTGATTGCATTTGGATTTATTATTGGTGGGTTCTGATAAAAGGGTATTGATTTTGAGCTATATCGAGGGTGGAAGGATGGGTGGGCGCAATGGGGTTTAACGTTCGAAGAGTTTCAAATAATTGGGATTTGGATTCAGTGAATGCTCTGCTGGGCTTGTTTTTATGCTGCATAGCATAGCAGGAGTGTAGACGAAGTAGACTGAAATCCAAAGAATTTGTCTTGGCTAAGTGGGTTATAAAGTGTGTTGATAGGAGGTATTGAAAAGTGCTAGGTGACTTTGGGTGATCTATAAGACCTTAGCATCTTACTGCTGAATATTTAAGGATGCATGAGAAAAATGGCAATCAGACCTCATTTCTCTTTCCATCTTTCCATCTTTCCTTTGTTATTCACTAATTGGGCAATTGTAATCAGCATTCAATGTATTTTACTAAAATCTAGAAGTTTAGGTTTCAGGCTGTCATCTGGACTAGTTCCTTTCTTGTTTCCTTAACCAATTTAAACCTGATCTGGCATAAGCAGTTGTTTTCAGTGAATTCTCATCGCTTTGCAAGAAATTATGATTGCTTGTTGGATATTATATAAAGTCGTACTTGGCCTGCCATCATCACTGATAAGCTTATACACTAAGTCATGTAATTTGAAACAACCTCCTCCTCTGCAGGCTACGAATCAAGTAAACTCTATATTTACACGACGGGACTCATATCTGCATTTTCCAAGAGAATTTATTTCAGTTGACACATTCATCAGACTGGGGACTGTATTTTTGATTTCTTGTTACTCCAATGCTGACTGATAATGCTTACATATTTGTTAATTGATTGCTGCCAACAGAGTCATCCAGAAGAAGCTACCATCTACCCGTTGCACCTCTGAAAAACCAGTGCTTTCTCAAATGGAATCAGATACAGTAGAGCACAACGGAGGATGTCATTGCAGGAGAGCAAGATGGCGAGTCCAAGCACCAAGTAGTGTTTGTAGCTTGGCAATGCAATTGTTCAGATTGTTCCATGAGGGGCAACATATCCTTCATTATCCCTTCTGAAAAGTTTGAGCTTCTGGGAGATCCCAAAGAATTCCTTACGACCTGCACCTTTGTCACGCATACGGCAAAGCAAACATTCTGTAAGGTTTGTGGCATAACTTCATTTTACATTCCACGATCAAATCCAGATGGGGTCGCAGTTACATTCAGATGCGTTGACCAAGGGACTCTCACTGATGTTGAGATTAAGCACTATGACGGGATTAATTGGTAAAGCTCATACAATCAGACAGCCATTGCTTCATGCTCAAGAGGTGCGGACTGAAGGGCCACTCTTTCTACAACCACTGTCCTCTGCTTCCCTTCCTAAAGGCAAAGTATAACATTTTGGCAATACCTTCTGCTGCTAACAGATTGCAGACTTTCACATAATGCGCATACTGGTATTTCACCATTTTGCATTTCGATAAAAGTTTCTTTTTCATTCAAGTAAGCCTGTTTTTGGTCTAGTAGCTGTAAATGTTGTGATATCGCTTTTTTTGAACATTCAATTTAACAAAGGAGGTGTTGTCTATAGGCCAAAACTTGTGGTCTTCGCCCTGTTTCCTTCTGTTGCTATGGACACGCTAAGGCTATGGTTTCTCTAGCCACAGCCTTTGCCGTGTGAATCTTGTTATTTGAAATAAAAAACAAAAAAAATAATTCAAGAAGTGTTAACGGTGTATTTGTTGTTGTTTTTTAAAATAATTTTTATTTAAAAATATATTAAAATAATATATTTTGATTTCTCTAGCCACAGCCTTTGCCGTGTGAACCTTGTTATTTGAAATAAAAAACAAAAATAAAATAAAATTCAAGGAGTGTTAAGGATGTATTTGGTGTTGTTTTTAAAAGTAATTTTTATTTAGAAATGTATTAAAACAATATATTTTTTATTTTTTAAAATTATTTTTAATATTAATATATCAAAACAATAAAAAAATACTAAAAAAATAATATTAATTTTAAATATTTTTTTAAAATTTTTTAAGAATACGAAGTCCACTACATTCCCAAACCATACCTTAAAGACTGCATGCATTTCAGGATTCCCGCATCTTTTGGAGCAACATTGTCGACATCTTTCTTAAAATGTCCTTGAAAAGATTCTGGGAGTCTTTCTTAAAATTTCTTGTAAGGATGATAAGGAAATCCTTGGCAAATTCAAGCTTTCAAAATACAGAAATACTTTAATTTCCGTTGAATATTGGATGTGTGGGATCAATTGCTGAACCATAGTGTCATCAACATCAACACAGAGGTATTTCTTCACCTGCAAAATTAAACTTAATCAATTCTAGTTTTCTACTAGTTTGAGGTTATGTTTGTTTATGCTATGCTGCATGATGCATGATGCAATCTATATTTTACCCAATCCTATATTTAAAAGTATTTAATCAATCAATATACACTATAATTTTGCCTTAAACTCACTTTTGTAAACTTGTTTATAAAAAATTTACATTTTATAGGTAACTTTTCAATCAACACTAGCCCCTTGTCATGACCTCTTTGAGTGGTCACTAGGCAAACATACAACCGGCTATAAACCAAACAATTGTAGTCCTAGGAAGTTTTGGTTCAAGTTCACAAGATAGAAATTAATGAGCTGAATCTTGTTGGCTTAAATGTTTCTTCAGTTGCATTCCTGAAAGTTATGTACCTTTTAACCTTTACTTATCAGTCTCGTTACTTTGCTGGTATGGTCTTTAATTTTTATTTTCTCGTGTCCTGTTGGCATGCTCGACTAGAAACGAAGCTGAAATTCTTACTATGTATTCTTAGTCTTTCGAAATCAGCCCCAACCTGTCCTCTTTTGAGTTTTGTTTTCGGCTTAGCTTTTTTCAGGTATTGGTCTCCTAACCGTTTTTGTTGTCATAGCTAGGTTATTTGAACTCTGTTTTGTTTACCAGTCTTGGTATGGCTACCTCTGTAGTCTCAGGTCACATGAAAATCCATTGCAATTTCTCTTCAATGTTTATGATATCAATGATCCTATTAAAAAAAGGACATGGTTACTCTCTGGTTCTGCAGAATTTGCTGGGGAGCTACAATTTATCAAGGCTGGACATTAGCAGCTTGGATTAATTATTGATGTCCAAGAAAAGAACAGACAACGACAGAACAGGTAAGTGCAAGAAATATGTAGAAAACTTTGTATGAACAGAAAGCAGAACAGCGATGGTGAGTAGCCAGGGTACGATTTAGACGGGAACATATATATTGATTGAAAACAGAACATATGTTGCTTGAACATATGTGAATGGTTTAAGGTCCTTGCAGCTTCACTGACAATTCATTCATCTTCCTGGATGAATGGAGGGAGTTTCATTAATCAAAGAACCAGGCTAAGGAAACCTGATTACAGAAGCAGCAATTCATCTACAGTTTTGGAATTTTAGGGTAAACTTCTACTTTCTCAGAAATGTTTTGTCATAACTTTTGTTCTATAACAAGAGGCATAAATTTTGTTCTATAACAAGAGGCAGTTGTCAAAATTCCAATCCTATTGCCTATCCCTTAAATTTTATACAGTCAAACTGATACTTTAAGGCAATGATTTCATCCAAAGTAGCAGGTTAAACAAAAAAATATAGTATATTCATGTACATCTTCAAAATTATACTACGTATACTTTACTGATCCTCGCCAGAACTTGGGTGCTTCAGAACATCAAAGCATCAATGTTGGTCAGTCTGATTAAATTCTGCCACAACCAATAATACCGTAAGCTCTCAAGTCCTAGCTTGAGATGCTCAGGAATTAACCTCCACAGAGTGACCATACCGTTTAATGGCCCAACATATTTCAGATGCATCTTCTTTACCACTCATTTCTGGATATGGAGGTTAACTCTTGAAAGAGGCCTGCTACCTGCATACTTCCACCTCTCAAGATCCATTAGGTAATGCAGAAAAATGGCATTTAAGGACATTAGTGCTTACCTAAGCATGTCTCCAGAAAGTACTTTTGGTCCCCACTCAATGCTGGTGAGATGCTGAAGTTATTGCCATCAGCATGGAACGAAGGATGCCCAAGAGGCATTGGTCGATCAGGAATTGGTGGAACTTCAATATCTCCCTCTAGCATTTTCAATGCAACAAGAATGGTTGGCCTTAGAGCCACCATTACATGAGCACACAAAATCCCAACCAGCACAAACCTCTCCATTATCCCTTTCGGATTTGAATTAGAAGAATCCCCACATCTCAACAAAGAAGCATCCAAAGCCTCTTCCACTTTTCCAGCTTTCACCAACGACCAAGCCCAGTCGGTGATCAAGAGAGCACGAGGCGAACCCCCTGAAGACAAATCAAGAGCTTTTCTCCCACACATTATCTCCAAAACAACCACTCCAAAGCTATAAACATCGCTCTTCTCAGTCAATTGACCATATAGAGCATATTCGGGTGCCAAGTACCCATGAGTTCCGGCCACTCTAGTAGTAAGATGAGATTGTCCTTCCTTACTCTGCTTTACCAACCCAAAATCGGCAACTCTTGCTCTCATATCAGCATCTAACAATATATTGGTCCCCTTGATATCTCTATGATATATTGCAGGCTTCACTCCATAGTGCAAATAAGCTAATCCCTTTGCCACATCGAAAATTATGCTCTTTCTTTGAGGCCAGCTTAAAGGTTCCTTTCCAATTTGATTACCTGATGATGGAAATAGATGGTCATCGAGATTTCCATTTGACATGTAATCATAAACAAGATACCTTTGATTCCCTCTCTCATCATTATTTCCATCATCATCATCAATCACACAACACCCTCTGAGTGGGACCAAATTCCTGTGCTTCAAGTTGCTAATAATCTCAACCTCATTGCAAAACTCCGCAGCACCCTGAAAATCAGATTCTATAACCCTTTTAATAGCCACCACTGTCCCATCAGATAAGGTCCCCTTGTAAACAAAACCAAACCCACCTCTCCCTATAAAATTCTTCTGCGAAAAATTATTTGTTGCCTTCTCAAGATCCTGAATTTTAAACCAAATAGACCCTGTATTCGGCCTCAGTTTAGGCCTAGACCCTTGCTGTTCATCTAAATCAAAACCAAACCCTGAATTCTTTTTCCTTCTCCATTTCTTATCATACCAAAAATACAATCCTAACAAACTAAACATTACCAAAAGAGCAACGCCGGCACCAGTTAAGCCAAAAACAAGAGCAGAATGAGCCTTACTAGCTGAACCAACACGTGAATTTAACTCCAAACCCAATATACATGAAACAGCACCATCACTTTCAGGACCAAACTCATTAACAATACCAGCAGCATAAAGAATTGCAAAGTAAAAACAATTTGTAGCATGTGTTTGGTTACCATCAATAGACAACAACATGGACTGTACTTTATAACCAGCTCTAACACATCCATCACAAGCTGTACTATCAGTGAGATCAGACTTGCAAGCTGTATCAAGCGAAGTTGACTTACCAAGTCGAGCAACCCAATCTTGTAATGACTCTATACGGGCACAGATGTTTGGTTTTCTTACAAACTGTAAAGGGTCCAAGCAGTATGAGACGAGATTGTTAGCAAGAGAAACAGAGTTGAGCTTTGACTGGTAATCTCGGAGGCAAGAAATAGAGGTGGCTAAGTTTGGGAGACGAAAAAGAGAGGTTTCTTTGAGATGTTGGGCTACAGCGACCCCAAAGAGGGACAGCAAACTTTGACAACATTGGGGCTTGCTAGTGGTGTTGGTATTGTCATTTTCATCAGGAGGTTGGAAGTTCTGACAAAGACTCCTGTTCCATGGGATTCTCAAGACATAGCTGAAGTCCATGGGACATGTTGTTGCTGTGCCGGTGGTGGTTTCTGCTACTGCATAGGTGTGTGCGTGAGAGAGTAATATCAAGACAAGAAACCTTAACAGATCAAGGTTAGGGCTGCCCCCCATGCTTTGGATTTATTTATCTTTTTTATTTTTTTTGGTATAAGATTTATTTATCTTGGCTTATGAGCGATGGCTTGAACTGCAGAGAGAGAGAGAGAGAGAGAGAGAGGAAAAGAAAGAAATCATTCAGAAAGATTTGGTCAAACACTTACTTAGGGGTGGTGTAGCAGGCAGGGCTTCAAGTTCATCGCTTTCTAGTGGAGTAGACGTGCTACAGAGGTTGCAGTACATGACATGATTGGGCTTAAGAAAAGGAGAAATGGTTGGCTGCTTTCAGAAGGTCTCATAACAGTGATTTCACTGGCATGGCCTTTTTTCAACCACTTGATGAGATCTTACGGTTCATCGTATCTGCATAAAATATTAACATCAATTGTATCCATTAAGAAGAATTATCAAACTCCAATTTTAACGATAGTTTAAATTATTTTAATCTGAAACACTATTATTTTATTTATTTTTTCATTTTAGATTTAGTCGAGTTAAAAGTCAACTAAATTTGATTATAATAAAATCAAAATTAATTTAATTTAAAACAGACTTGATTCAAACTTTGAACTATTAATTTTCTGAATGAATCCATCAACTAAAGTTTAAAAACTCTTATCTTATTTTATTATTTTTTGATATCTTAGATATATTTACCAAGGAAAACCTTTTGTAGATAAACAAATTCTCTTTGAATAATTTTAATGACACTAAATATGTCATTCAATATATTCAAGAGAATAAAATAAATTTTATTGAATACTGATTTTAAAATTTAAATTCAAAAAATCAAGAAAATAAATAAAATTTATATACCATTAAATCAATCAATTGGGTTATTAAGGAAGAGTATTACAAACAAATATGTTAGACACAGCCAATAAAAACCAAAAAGAGTGGTCTCATGTACCTAACGTATTGACAATAGATAAAAGGGTACTGATGGGACGTGTTCCTCGTCTTTCGGCTGCGCTTGACAATCGACAAAAACCACTTGCTCGCAAGAAGCTTACCGTGCATGACGTTATCTTTTACAATATTTTTTTAATATATTAAAATGATTTTTTTTTTATTTTTAAAAATTTAATTTTAATATGTATACATTAAAATAATCTAAAGGGATTAAAAAAATTAATTTAAAATTTTAAAAAATATTTTTTTAGACATTTTTTCACATCACAAAAATAAACAGACGCTTCGGTCTGCATGACGTTATCTTTTACAATATTTTTTTAATATATTAAAATGATTTTTTTTTTATTTTTAAAAATTTAATTTTAATATTTATACATTAAAATAATCTAAAAATTAAAAAAAATTAATTTAAAATTAAATTTTTTTTTTTAGACATATTTTTACATCACAAAAATAAACAGACGCTTCGGTCGTCATATTGAGATCTTGTCCTACTTAGAATTCCATCATTGTTTTTCTTATGACCCGAGAGTTGCTTGACTTTCACTAATCTAACTTGTCAAAATTATAACATTTTGGAAGGTGGTTGCTCACTTTTTATTTCTGATGACATTATTGAACCTAGACCATTATTTATTTGATATTTTCATTAAATAGTATTTTTAATTGTTTTTAAAATTTTTTTAATACATGTTTACATATTTTAATATTCTAATATAATTTTTTTTTTTAGCATAATGGATATCATTGGAGAAAACAGCCGTGAAGATCGAGCTATGGGATCTCAAGGTGGCATATGCTTCCTTAAAGGATGAGATGCAAGGTGTTGCCTTCTGGCTTAAGCTTTACTGAGCAGCGGATTCGGGAGGCTCTGCATGAGGTAAACACCATGAGTCTTAAAATTCCTAGGGGACAAGCTTAAAATCCTTCTTCCTTGTGTACTCAAGGATCTTGTGTCTCCTTACACGTGATTTCCAAGAAACGGTGAAATCAAAGTCTTCCTAGTTTCTTCAGACGGAAATTACATGTCAAGTTGATGACTCCATGTGATCAACATTTCCATGTTAAAATCATGATTGTGATAAATAGATATTCCAATTCTTCTTCGCCATTATAAAGCTGTTAAAACCAGCAGTTACAAAACGGACTACGAAGATGGATAAACTACACATTCAACTGAATATTTTAGTGATAAAGTCACAGGGTCATCAACAGACCCACACTAGTAGTCATCGCCTCTCGATATGACCTCTTTGCAGGTTGGCCGCAGTAGGATGGTATGCTCGAATTGGGATACATAACTGCCCTTAACATCGCATAGAGGAGGATAAGGCTGCCAAAGCAAGAAAGGAGGAAGACTAATTACAATGGGTATAACAAATGTATGAGATAGCAATAGATGTAAGCTACACAAGTCATTATTTCTGTTGCAGCTATCTTGGACCTCTGTGGTCATGATAATAGACTTGCGACTGCTATCTACTGCAGTGTGTACTATATTTTATATTTTGAGGAGAACACATGAGTTTTCAAGTTATTGCAAAATTCACCGTAGCTGAAGGAACAAGACATCAAGAACTAAGCAAACATGCAGGAGTACTGGGGATCCTATGATGAACATGACAACAACTTAATGGGCAATTTTTTTTTTATTGATAAACAAGGCTATTTAAGTTATCAGTAGTCCAGATTGGTGCACAAACAGGCAACTGGGACGTGAAAAATTGAGGATTCCTTGGATATGAAAGAATTGAGAAATACCTGAATGATGCCCGAATCGCACAAATTTTTTAGTGCCATTAAATATTTAGTCTCTCCGAGGCGATCTAAATACCGTCTACAAAAGGCCAATGTAGAGAAGTTCTTATTGATTGTTGCTAGCAGTTGCTTTGCTCTTGGCAACCTCAGAGGGATATGGCCAACATCAAAATTTTTCATGTAATGGCTGCACTCGAGATCCTCCCTTACATATCCTTTGCCTGAAAACATAACATAAAAAGACTTGTTACACCATAGGTCACAATTTTCACCAACTGCCATCCCTTTCAAAAGATAAATCAATTCCCCGCCAGATGAAACAACCATTACCTGTAGATGCAAATGTTTCAATTGCAAAAAATTCACCCTCTTCCATCTTTGTCTGCTCCCCTCCTTTAACTATGGGAACAGATTTTCCAGCATGAATCTGATAGGGTCCAATGCTGTGCCCATTCAAATTTCGGATACTCTTAACTGCCAATGACATTTCAAGTCCATGTCACACACAAATATGCATTCATGGGTGCTTTTATAATAAATCAACAGATGTGCGCGAAATCTTGAGCATATTCACTATCCTATCCATATAAAAAATATACATTGAACCACCAAAAGCAGTAACATTTTCACTTTATATAAGGTGACCAATCATTCCTTATTTTCAACATGATAACAAGTTATTCTTGATGCATGATGAAGTCAAATGAGGGAATTATGTTACTATTGCAAAGATTCAGGAACTGGAAACACAAAGTTCATACTGGGTCATGGTTCAACCATCAAATAATGTTAGATCCATTATGGGTGAAACTAAAATGGAATAGCATGATTTAGAACAGGAGTTCAGGACCCCTGTACACCCAGATGCCCTAGATGGAAAAAAGAGAACGAAACTTCCACAAGACTAGCTTTCAAGTTGCTCATTCACTCTATTCAACAGTTTACAATATTTTATGATGAAAAGAGATTGTTCCCCAAATTCTTTCCCCAAATTCGTTATTCCAATTGTATCAAAAAATCTAAAAGTTGTCCTATTGCATTACGTTAAGAGCTGATAAAAAAGAAACAATCAAACAGACACCAAATTAGTGTACCAACAAACCATTGAAATGCAGCATCAAATAAACATCATACCTTGAAACACCTTTCCATTAATTTCAACCTCGTATGATTCCATGACTTCTTGGATGGCAGCACCAACATCACAAAGACGCACATCAATCCCAGATTCCTGAAAAGTTAAAATAAAAATCAGCACAAGCTGTACTCTGCAAATAATTAAGCATGAGTGACAAACTCTTCAGAGCAGTTAGGTATTGGAAACAGTCAAAACAAAACAAATGAAGTCCTTAATCCTCTCAAGAGAACAAGGAAAGAGTCCTCAACAGTAAACACTTAAAACACTGATCCTGACTAATCTTAGTAAAACATCTCCTCCCTCATGTAAGATAACCCATTCCAAGATTATCTAATCTTTTAGGAATGGATATACAGATGGTGAAAGAAAACATAGTCAGGCCGGCTATATAGCACCCTTTTGAAGGGAGTAAGTACAGGGATAGGGCATGCAAGAAAGATATTTTAGAAGAATTTGTAATAGGGAAGAAACAGAGTGAGTTCAGCTTTATTTGAATGTCAACTAAACTAATCAAATAGACCAATGCTTGTCCTTTTTGAATGTTAAACACAAGTCCCCATCAAGAGAAAACTACATCATCAGCATTAAGAATTAGATGCTATATCTTCAGCATTAGGAATTAGAAGACCACAAATTTCAAATCTATCCTTCCTTGGGCACATTACACACTCACAAAAAGTCAAAAATTAACTTCAGAGATAAAAGGTCATCACCTTGATTCCCGTGTTGGTTGCCTCACGTGAAGCTTCAAGTAGTGGATCAAACATAGGGTTGAATGCCACTGTAAATGCACAGTCCACGATGCGTCCTGCAAATTAAAAAATCACCCATTAATTAAAAGGCTCTAGCTGAGAAAAACAGAAGTGTTGAACCTCCATGTTATAATAAAAAAAATAAATTAGGAATTAAACCATAAAACCCAAAATGTATTACAAATGCTTTTACCATCAATATGGGTCCCAAAATCCAATTTCATCACATCATCATACTGAAGCACAGTCTTATCCCCTGAATTTGGGGTCCAATGAGCAGCGACCCTAACAATGAAAAAGAAATTTAATAAAGAAATAACCAAGGAAAAAAAAACCTACAGGTCACTAAATCCCCACATATAAAGTTGGCATTCACCAGTTCAGAGAGCATCCAGTAGGAAATGCAATGCCTGCTTGTAGACCATTCTCTGATATTAGCTTACGAACTGTGTTCTCCAAGGTCTCACAGAGATCCGTCATTAACATTCCAGGTTTCAAAATGCTTTTCATATACTTCCGTACCTAAAAACAAGTAGACTGCATTTCAAGAAGATGACACCAAATGCAGAGCAGGAATAAAGTTATAAGAAAGACTTATTAGCAACCTGGCGATGAACTTCTGCTGCCTGTCGAACTGAATTATACATTGGCTTTTCAAGACGCTCCAACTCTCTTTTCTCTTCAGATGTAGTCCTCCATAAATTACTAAATGATCCAAGTTCCCATCAATTTTCACAGAAAAAAGGATAAAAGATAATCAGAAAATTGAAAAAAAATGACAACTTATGGGACACACATAAATTTAATCAACAATTTGAAAATTACTGATCTCAAACAGAAAAGAAGCATGTATCATTCTACATTTACAAAATTAGTGTATTATATGTATGCATCTTCTTTTTGTATATAACTGCTACATAATTTTGCTAAAACTCAGACACGTTTGAGCCTATACTATGGCGCTCTAACAGTCGATCTCAGAAAAAAAAAGGAACAATAGTAAAAGAGATATTCACCCGTGAAGGCAAGTGATTGGAAAAAGAAAAAAACATATACTCACTCATCTTTGTAATGTTGAATTTCACCTTCAGGAAACTCCCCAGTTGGAAAGAGATCAACAACAGGAATAGAGGGTGGATCAGTCTGCTTTGGTGATTCCTTCTTTTTCCTGTGGATTACAGCATAGGAAATTATTGGCTATTGGGTGAAAACATCATCAGGAAAGAGAATCACGATAGGAACAAGTACTAACTTGCTTTTATTTTTCTTCTTCTTCTTCTTTGTAACTTCTGCAAGAAAGAAATTTGCAAATACACACAATTTCATAAATTTGAAACATTATGATAAATCATTAAATCTCCTCAAATGAGATAATAATACCTAAAGGCATACCGCTAATATCTCACAAAAAAACCCCATTTATTGATAATGAGAATCAATCCCATGTTTTTCTATTTTTTCTCGAAAAAACTCCTTATAAGTAAAAAAAAAAAAATGTACCATTGCTAAATTAACAAAGATATATAAGAATGAAAAACTCTATACAAACCTAGCTCTGCTGATAAATTGTATTTTCAAGATTTCAAAGAAAAAATTCGCGTTTTTCTCATTCCAGTTCTTCAGAAGCTTAGGCCTAATGATAAAACCATTTTCCCTGCCATATCCAATCCCCAGTTTGAACCTTAGACCTCCTCTAAAATCAAATCAAATTGATCAAATAAAGTGATTAAACCCAACCAAATTAACAATAAAAGCCCAAGAAATATGACAAATTACAAAACTTAAGCATAATCCCATAGCAAAACATAACCACAAAAACCATAAATTAAGCAACTTAAGGACAACCCAATAACATAAACAATCACCTTTGGTCTCTTCTTCTTCTCCTTCTTCATCTTCTTTTTGTATCACAGAAGAAACATCAGAAGAATCACCGTTTTCATTGCTAGTTGAAGCCTCTAAATTTCCATTTTTCTCTTCTTCTTTAGTCCCATTTTCTTCAACAGGAACTTGGGTTTTCAAGTCTTCACTCGCCATCATTCGAAGACCCTTTTGCCTCAAAGAACCAAAAATTCATACATCTTTTAGACGCTAAAAATCTATCAATTTAAATCAAGAAAACATTGAATCAAATAGGAAACAAAAAATAAACCCAAGACCCTAAACTTATTTTTACCTTGAGAACTGAATGTGAGATCGAGCTGGATCCTGATAATGCTGTGATGAAAAGAGTGATCGATAATTACATGCAGAGAGGCAGAGCAGATGAAGAAAGAGAGAAGAAAAGTTTGAGTTAAACTGGAGGCTATTTTAGGTTTTAGATGCGTACGCGCAAACCCGTGCGGTTTTATAGCTTCACAAGTGTTTTCTTTGAGGATAAACTTGTCCCTATATTTTGTAGATTGTTTCATTTTGATCTGTTAACTGTTTTTTCACATCAATCAAATCCCAATTCCACTTTTTAAATAAAAATGTCTATATGGATTTTGAATTTGTTAAAACGTAAATTAAATTATGTTATAATTTTTAATTTATAAGAAATACGTCGAACGTGGCATTTTCTAAACACGTCATGTATAATACAAGTGTTTTTGTATACTTTTACATTTTTTATCTATTTTTTATTTATAATATATAATTTTATAAAAATAAAAAACCCCTCTTTAATCAATTTTTAGATACATGTTATCTTCTAATCATGCAATGTATTTTAAAAATTTTGGATTCAACATAGTATGTTTTATAATGCAATGTGATATATAATATTTGTATAAAAATATTTTTTAATTAAAAATATATTAAAATATTTTTTTATTTTTGATATTAATATATCAAATTTATTAAATAACATTTAAAAATATTAATTTAATATTTTTTAAGTAAAAAATAATTTAAAATAACTTTAAAAAATAAATTTAACAATATTACTAAATAAAATTTTAATCTGATAATATATTGAATAATAAAAAAAATATAGTGATTTAAAATAATATAATAGAGATATAATAATTATATTGAATAATAATAAAAATATAGTGAATTAAAATAATATAATAGAGATATAATAATTTAAGAGGGTATTAGAGAATATAATAGCGGTTATATTTTAAAGAATATTTTATTTATAAATATATTAAAATAATATTTTTTTTTAAAAATATTTTAACTTCACCTATCTAAAAGATTAAAAATAATAAAAAAAATAATTTTAAAAAATAATTTTTTTTAAAAAACATAATTTTAACTGTATTTATAAATACATGAATAATTTCAATATTAACTTAATTAAAACAAGGTAAAATCGAGCACTAATTTAGAAATGAAAGACACTCGAATGGACCCAAAAACTGCAAGGACTAAAACATACGTTTTGGACAAGAGACGGAAAACCTAATCCAGCCGACCGGCGGAGATCTCAGACCGGTAAAATAAAACCTAACCAGACAAACAGTTAAACGCTGTCGCTTCCTTCTTCTCCTCCCTCTTCTTTCTTCAACAACAGACCCTCTCCACGCGATTCAAAATCCAAAAATTTTTCCATAGAAAATCAAATTTCTCAACAACCAAACACCCTCAGAGAAAACCCAGTTCCCCAAAATGTCCTGCAAAGCTTGTGGGCTCAGAACCCTTATCAGGGACGATGCAACAGAGAACATGATATGTGATTCATGTGGTACAGTCCAGGATTTCACCAACTATCAAGAACGTACCTTTAACATTAATGGGCCAACAGGTGTGTTTATAAGTATAGGCTCTTCAGGTTGTGGTAGTGCTTTGAATTATAGAGAGAAGAAGATTTATGAAGCAAATAATTTAATAGATGATATTGTTTTCAAGGTAGGGTTAACTGGTGGTTCAAAAGTTAGTGAAATTAGAGATATGATTAGTAAAGTTACTGATGGGCAGTTTGGTTCAAGTGAGAGTAGATGGTTTGGTATTTTTGTTGGTGCTTGTGTTTATGTTGTAATGAGGAATGGTGATAAAAGTTTAAGCATTGAGGAGGTGAGTAGTGTTGTTGGGTGTGATATTCATGAATTGGGGAGGATGGTCGTGAGGGTTGTTGAGCATTTGGGGATGAAGTTGCCAGGTTTTGATATAGTGGGCAGTTTTGAGAGGGTGGTTAGGAGTTTGTCAATTTCGGACAGGGTTGAGGGGGATGTGTTGGAGAGGATGAGGAAACAAGGTATTTTCTTAGTGCAATGTGCTGTGAAGTGGTTTTTGACTACAGGGAGGAGGCCGTTGCCGGTTGTTGTGGCTGTTTTGGTTTTGGTTGCTGAGTTGAATGGGGTGGAGGGGGTTAAGATTGAGGAGGTTGCCAGAGAGGTTCATGTTGCGGTGTCTACTTGTAGGTTGAGATACAAGGAATTGTTGGAGGTGATTGCTAAGGTAGCGCAAGAGATTTTGCCATGGGGGAAGGATGTAAATGTGAAGAATGCAGTGAAGAATGCGCCATTTGTGATTCGATATTTGGAGATGAAATGTATCTCGAAGAGTGGTGGGGAACAAAAGGGTTTGGAGAGTACTGAGTTTGATTTGGGAGAAGTGGTTGGTGAGTATTTTAGTAAGAATGTTGTGGAGGATAGTTTGGAATGTGAGGATTTGCGGTATTTTGAGTTGGAAGATGCTATGGGGTTTGATAAGACTGGCATTGATGAGGTGGATAAGCTTCAGCTTTCACATGAGTGCTTGTCCATGGTTTATGACAAGTTCTTGATGGATGGTGGTTGTGGTAGATATATGGAAGAAAGTGGAAAGGTTCTTGGGAGGAAAAGGGAGAGAGAGCTTGAGATTCAGGCAACAGAATGGTGGAATGGAAAATCAGAGTTGAGCAAGAAGCTTTTGCTAAAACAGTTATTGGAGAAAGATATAGGATTTAGTGTTATGCCTCCATCTTTTGTCAATGGTTGTACAACAATTAAGAAGAGGAGAGCAAAGATAAAAGCTGCAAAGCTGCGGATTGATAGGATTATGAATCCATGGAATACTGATTCAGGTAGTGGTAAAGTTTGCACTGTTGAAGGTGCACATGATCGGAAGAGGAAAAAAAAATCACTGGTAAAAGATATTGATTGGGAGGATTTTGTCATTGAGACCCTCCTTCTTCATCAGGTGAAAGAGGAGGAAATTGAGAAAGGGTATTACAACACCTTGATGGACTTGCATGTTTTCAATTCTGGTACTATGTGAGAGCTTACAGCACAAGAAGCAAAAAGGTCTGGTTACAATTTTGTCTTTGTGGAAGCAATATTGAAGAGTTTTTTTTGGAGAAAATAATCTCATGATATTTTTGGGGAGCAGATATGTTTTATATTTCAGCCAGAACTAGTGCTTTAATGTCTGTTTTTCATCTTTGTTACAACCCCTATAAATCTATACAAGTTCAATACAAAATTATGATACATAATGATTTCATTTTCTTGCTCTTTGTAGTTCTTTACGTGTTAACACAGTAATTCTGCCAATTGTCATGATCAATGATTTCATTTTCTTGCTCTTTATAGTTCTTTACATGTTAACACAGTAATTCTGCAAATTGTCATGATCTTTTGCTGGGCATGACGGACCACCATTGCCCTCAGGGGATAGTATGTTCCTCTGACTGCTGATTGTTTTATTCCTTACCATTTTGGGACTTCAACTTACAGCTTCAATTTCTTCCAGTAATATTCAGTACCCTTACTGTTTTATGGTAAAAAGAAAGAAAAGAGGGTCTTATTAAGAATGATATTTGAAAGATGTTTTTGTAGAAAAGAAGTCTGTTTGCTTAGTTCTCGATGGAGAAGGTTTCTGACTGTTCCAGACATATTTTGGCTTGCACCTTGCATCAGTGAAAGCTATGTCTGTATGTGTCAGTGGCATGGTTGGTTTTTCTTTCAAAATTGCTCTATAGTATGGCTCAAGTGCTTTAATTAATTTGTGCTGTTTCTGTCTATCATGTTGCCTGCTTAAAAAATTCTCATTAGTAGTTGTTTGGAAGTATATACATATGGATTGCACGGACCTTTACTTGTATATTAAGCTGGGGAGGTGAGGTTTTGAAGGATGCATTTCCTGGATTTGTTTCTTGCCTTGCATCTGGAGTATGAAGAAATAGGATCTAGTGTGAATTTTGAATGTTATTGAATGGGAGTATCTTCCATCAGGTTCCTTCCAACAGATAGTTTGGGTAATTCTTTTCTTTGCCATCTTATGATTGATATGGCTGCTGGTTAATGATGTGGTATTTGACACATGGACTGCACAATTGTAATCTATTTATTGTAATCTTAGTCAGGTTGCGTGCTCGGTTTACTGTGGTATTGCAGATTTCACTTACACGCCAACAATCTGTTGTTAACTGAGATTGCATTGCAAAATGGTCCAGCATCCACAAGACTAGGCTTTGCAAACTGTGGAGCCCACCTGAGGTGTGCTGGTTGAAATGGAATACTGATAGCTCTTTGATGGGCAAGCCCATTCCTTCTGGAATTGAGGTTGTTCTTGGGAACTGTGAGGGGGGGGGTGTTGTGCATGTTTTCACCAGAATCTGGCACTATGGATTCCAATTACTTTGAACCGAAAGCTATGAAAAGGGCCCTGCTATTGTTTACAATGTCTTGTGGCTCACTTGGGAGGGTGAGCACCCTTGGAAAATGCAGGCTGACTGTAATGGAATGTTTTCTCTGGCAACAAAAGTAAAAAAGTTGGTCTTCAAACACACACTGAAGGAAGCCAACTCTTTTGTGGACTCCTTGGTCGAGCAAGGTGTTAGGAGGCAACTAGAATTCCCAGCATGGATATAGAGTATGCTGTTCTGTTCTTGATCTGCTAGAGCTCTTGATATATGCAATATGTTATTTTTTTTGCATGTTGTGTTCACACTGCAGCTTTGTTTATGCCCCGGCAACATGCTGCTGAAGTGTGACTTGGTCCTAGCAACAGAAAGTAGTAGTTATCCGCTTTAGACTGTGTGAATGGCTGTTGTTACTTTGAATTGTTAATGATTGGAACTGTTACTTTAACACTTCTATTTGAATTTTGATCCCTCAGCTGGTGTCTTGGAATCAGTTAAACAAGCTCATTGGAGCTGTTTCAAACTGCTAGGAGTGCTGCATTCTTAGGTTGGAGCAATAGCTTCTGCTATTTTTGCTTTTCAATACTGTTTTGGATGCTATTGTGTTAGTTTTCTGCAGGGTTTTAGGTCATGTTTTTTGTAGGCTCGGGCTGTTTCACATGCTATTGCTGCAGGTTGTTCAAACTGCCGAGTTTTGCTTTCCTTTTGCTTTCTGTGTTTTTGGTTACGTTCTGTAATTTCTTTTGTTGAATGACATTTTTGTTTTTGGACGCAGATCTATTGGCAGATCACTTCCCTGCTTTGTAATTTTCTGCAGATTTGCAGAACTTGTATCATTATCAAGTGTTGGTATTTTGGCCTCCTTGGTGCTTGCTAATACAAACTGAAAAGGAAGCAGAGTGAAAACCATGTAACTATTTGTTTTTGGTCTTGGACAGGAGAAAACTTTGAAACCTTACATTTGGAAGGGCAAAAAAGGTATGGTGATATACCATCCAGTATTGTTCTCAGTTGCGGGGACTTGTTTTGAACCAGCTCAAATACTAGGTTTCCATACCAGCAGAATGGATTTTTAGGATTTGTTGCACTCATCCACCCAGACTTTGAAGGAAATATTGGCCAAGGGAAACCTTCATTTTATCTATGATTGATGCTTGCTTGTTAAGCCATGCTAGGAGAAAAGGAAAAGCAGCAATCAAGCATGGCATCCTTAATTTATTTCCTTTTCCATCTCATTTCTGGCATTGATATGGCATTTCATGCCTACTCTAATGAGAAGCCTGTTTCCAGTGCTGACTGCTAACAGTCTTACAATTTTTCAGTTCATTTTCTTGTTCAAATTGTTTTGCTTTCCTATTTATTGGGTACTGGTCAGCTGCAAAGAGGACTTCTAGCAAGTAGTTAGCTTCCTGCACATTTTGGGTCTAGAATTACAACATTCTTTTAACTACTTTTGTGTTTCAAGTTCCATTTTGTTCTGTCTTTTGTTTTCCGGTTGAGATAGAGAGAAAGTCCTCATAATTGCATTCTTTTTTTTTGCTCGATAAGGAATTTGACACTGTTGAGGGAACACGTCAAATTTCTGCAGTTCAGATGAGATGTTTTGATGGGTTCAATCTGATCATATTCTTTTTTAATGTCGGTCTTTGCACAGCCTAAGAGCTTGAGACTGGTTCCAGAGGCAGTAGAAGCATTTTGCAATTGCAACTAGAATTTGTCAAGCGCATTAAAGGTGATTTTGACACCTAACATGAGCATCTCTTTTTATCAGAATTATAATTTGCTTTTATTGTCTTGTGAAATACTGTTTTGCATAGCTCACCAAACCATGGTGAGAGAATTGCAAAATTAAGGAAATAAAATGCAACAAAAGGAAGCTATATTTAGTACTTAGAGCTTGAGGAACTCTTGCAGGCAGCTGGTGAAAATACAAAACTCTTGACGTGCATTACTGACCAGCAGCAAATGCCTCGACTGGGAATGTTTTGGTGATGCCAGCAAGACTCTTGAAGTGAATTTTGCCGGTTGGTGGGTCATCAATGGTTATCTCATTTACTGGTGGCCATAGCATGAGTTCCTTGGCTTTCACTCCCTTGAGTTTCCTTATCTGCTTTTTGCTAACATAACCCTTTATATCAGTGTCATAGCTCACAATCTTGCTGGCTATCTTGAAGTTGTGTTCGACCTTCTTCTTTTGGACGATCCACATGTATCCAGTACTCCTAACAAAACCAACTTCTATCACGTCTGCAAGAGGGAGAAGTCCCAGGGGAAGTCCAAACTCCTCAAGAAGAGAGATTGCCATTTTAAGCCCTTCCTGATGACCCTTTGCGACAACTCCTCCTTCCTTCTCAGCCATGGATGATGGTGTCTCTTTGGTTAGAATTCACTTTTGAGGCTAATTTGTTTGAATGGAGTTGCTTTGAAGGAGTACCTCTATTTAAACCCAGTGCTCATATGCACAAGACAAACTTAATGGAGAAACCAAAGTGACTTGCATTGAATTAACCACCACCAGAATTGGTTTTCACTTCAAAAATTGGCTGTTATCGTAAAAAAGTTGGTCTTCAAACACACACTGCAGGAAGCCAACTCTTTTGTGGACTCCTTGGTCGAGCAAGGTGTTAGGAGGCAACTAGAATTCCCAGCATGGATATAGAGTATGCTGTTCTGTTCTTGATCTGCTAGAGCTCTTGATATATGCAATATGTTATTTTTTTTGCATGTTGTGTTCACACTGCAGCTTTGTTTATGCCCCGGCAACATGCTGCTGAAGTGTGACTTGGTCCTAGCAACAGAAAGTAGTAGTTATCCACTTTATACTGTGTGAATGGCTGTTGTTACTTTGAATTGTTAATGATTGGAACTGTTACTTTAACACTTCTATTTGAATTTTGATCCCTCAGCTGGTGTCTTGGAATCAGTTAAACAAGCTCATTGGAGCTGTTTCAAACTGCTAGGAGTGCTGCATTCTTAGGTTGGAGCAATAGCTTCTGCTATTTTTGCTTTTCAATACTGTTTTGGATGCTATTGTGTTAGTTTTCTGCAGGGTTTTAGGTCATGTTTTTTGTAGGCTCGGGCTGTTTCACATGCTATTGCTGCAGGTTGTTCAAACTGCCGAGTTTTGCTTTCCTTTTGCTTTCTGTGTTTTTGGTTACGTTCTGTAATTTCTTTTGTTGAATGACATTTTTGTTTTTGGACGCAGATCTATTGGCAGATCACTTCCCTGCTTTGTAATTTTCTGCAGATTTGCAGAACTTGTATCATTATCAAGTGTTGGTATTTTGGCCTCCTTGGTGCTTGCTAATACAAACTGAAAAGGAAGCAGAGTGAAAACCATGTAACTATTTGTTTTTGGTCTTGGACAGGAGAAAACTTTGAAACCTTACATTTGGAAGGGCAAAAAAGGTATGGTGATATACCATCCAGTATTGTTCTCAGTTGCGGGGACTTGTTTTGAACCAGCTCAAATACTAGGTTTCCATACCAGCAGAATGGATTTTTAGGATTTGTTGCACTCATCCACCCAGACTTTGAAGGAAATATTGGCCAAGGGAAACCTTCATTTTATCTATGATTGATGCTTGCTTGTTAAGCCATGCTAGGAGAAAAGGAAAAGCAGCAATCAAGCATGGCATCCTTAATTTATTTCCTTTTCCATCTCATTTCTGGCATTGATATGGCATTTCATGCCTACTCTAATGAGAAGCCTGTTTCCAGTGCTGACTGCTAACAGTCTTACAATTTTTCAGTTCATTTTCTTGTTCAAATTGTTTTGCTTTCCTATTTATTGGGTACTGGTCAGCTGCAAAGAGGACTTCTAGCAAGTAGTTAGCTTCCTGCACATTTTGGGTTTAGAATCACAACATTCTTTTAACTACTTTTGTGTTTCAAGTTCCATTTTGTTCTGTCTTTTGTTTTCCGGTTGAGATAGAGAGAAAGTCCTCATAATTGCATTCTTTTTTTTTGCTCGATAAGGAATTTGACACTGTTGAGGGAACACGTCAAATTTCTGCAGTTCAGATGAGATGTTTTGATGGGTTCAATCTGATCATATTCTTTTTTAATGTCGGTCTTTGCACAGCCTAAGAGCTTGAGACTGGTTCCAGAGGCAGTAGAAGCATTTTGCAATTGCAACTAGAATTTGTCAAGCGCATTAAAGGTGATTTTGACACCTAACATGAGCATCTCTTTTTATCAGAATTATAATTTGCTTTTATTGTCTTGTGAAATACTGTTTTGCATAGCTCACCAAACCATGGTGAGAGAATTGCAAAATTAAGGAAATAAAATGCAACAAAAGGAAGCTATATTTAGTACTTAGAGCTTGAGGAACTCTTGCAGGCAGCTGGTGAAAATACAAAACTCTTGACGTGCATTACTGACCAGCAGCAAATGCCTCGACTGGGAATGTTTTGGTGATGCCAGCAAGACTCTTGAAGTGAATTTTGCCGGTTGGTGGGTCATCAATGGTTATCTCATTTACTGGTGGCCATAGCATGAGTTCCTTAGCTTTCACTCCCTTGAGTTTCCTTATCTGCTTTTTGCTAACATAACCCTTTATATCAGTGTCATAGCTCACAATCTTGCTGGCTATCTTGAAGTTGTGTTCGACCTTCTTCTTTTGGACGATCCACATGTATCCAGTACTCCTAACAAAACCAACTTCTATCACGTCTGCAAGAGGGAGAAGTCCCAGGGGAAGTCCAAACTCCTCAAGAAGAGAGATTGCCATTTTAAGCCCTTCCTGATGACCCTTTGCGACAACTCCTCCTTCCTTCTCAGCCATGGATGATGGTGTCTCTTTGGTTAGAATTCACTTTTGAGGCTAATTTGTTTGAATGGAGTTGCTTTGAAGGAGTACCTCTATTTAAACCCAGTGCTCATATGCACAAGACAAACTTAATGGAGAAACCAAAGTGACTTGCATTGAATTAACCACCACCAGAATTGGTTTTCACTTCAAAAATTGGCTGTTATCTTTATTGCTTAAATGTTTCAACTGCAATTATTTTGTAATGTTTGTTATCTGTAACTTGTCCAACCCTGAACGGGAAAATTATTCTCCTATGCAATCTCAATAATGTCGTCTTTCCGCCCTGAACAAAGGTTTGTCAATTGCACTTTATTGTACTTCCTCCTGCAAGAGCTTTATGTAAAAAGATGGCTGAATTGCTTACATTTTACATTGCTGTATCCATTTTCATGTCAGGCATAAGGGATTTCACTCAACTATTCTTAAAATTAAAATTCTCTGGGTCAATAATGCACTCAAGAGTAGGACCAAGAAGTCACTGTTCAGTAAGTGTGCTGCGTGGCAAATTGTGGGGCAGTTTCTGTAACTAATGTTTTCAAGTCTTTGTTTTGACTGATTTCTATTTGCTGTTTCCTACACTGTATTTTGTGATGCTCTTGAGGTTCCCATTTTATTTTGTAAAATATAAAACTTGTCTTGCACGGAAGTTGGCTACTTTGTGACCCGTGAATTGTAATACTGCATTCCCTCGTCAACTGGGAAAGAAAACCCGTGGCAGGCCACGGCCACAGTGGCACGATGGCACGCAGATCCAATGTTGAGCTTCATCTGTGGTTGTTGCTGTTGGATTGTTCGATTGTAAGAATCATATACTACAAAGAAACTCGTCGCCTCTTTGTATATTGTTTCCTTTGTACATGTGTTAATAGAGAAAAGTTATTTGGCCATCGTCCTTGTTTCCTCTGCTTAAATGTGATCCGTTTCTTTAAGGTAGCTAATTCCTTCATTGGTTTTCTTTTTTAATAATGGATGTTGAACCTATCGAGTCTACACTGAATTTGGTTTGTTCACAAGTGTATTTTGAGTTTAGTAAAGCTAATATCAAAAACCAATTTAAATTAAAACCCAACTAGAATTAACCTCTACGCCATGGATTTTATAATTCACTTATTAGTTTAACAACTAAGGCTTTTTTTCTTATCGGATTCTTACTCTACAAGTTATTGAACATTTTTTTTTTTTGTATTAACATGGAGTGTCTGGGCCAGCTTGCACGCACCACGATTAATCTCCACGGCCTACTGAACACCCTGCAAACCCAACAGGCAGGTAAAGCAGCGCGGGGCTGACAGGCATGCAACTCCAAAACTCGAACCCATGGCAGCGGAAGGCGCAAGACGCCTACCACCGCTGGGCCAAGGCCTTGGGTGCAGTTATTGAACATTTAATCTCACTATGTTAGTTAAAAAAAAAAAAACCTAAAGACCCATTAAAACACTGTTTTGAAACTAAGGTCAATCTTTTACCTTATAAAACTTTGGGCTTGGGTTTAAAACTTCCATTTATCATATCCACCAACATGTAGTTTCCATGTTTAATTTTTCAAGGTTTATGGGCCTTGGGTGCAGTTATTGAACATTTTTAATCTCATTATGTTAGTTAAAAAAAAAAACCTAAAGACCCATTAAAACACTGTTTTGAAACTAAGGTCAATCTTTTACCTTATAAAACTTTGGGCTTGGGTTTAAAACTTCCATTTATTATATCCACCAACATGTAGTTTCCATGTTTAATTTTTCAAGTTTTATGATATGAGCTCCTTCACTCCACTTCTCTCTAATCTATGGAAAAATACCACCTTTAACCTCCCTCTATCTTTATCATCTTTTCCGCCACCACCACATCTCCTTTCCACCGTCATAACCTGCTCTGTTTTTTCATTTTACCCCTACCCCTTCTTTATAAAACCCCACCTTTACCTTTATATCTCTCCCAACGACCCTTTTCCTCCTCTCAAACCTTTAACACTATCAACAATGAAAACTCAGATGCTGTAATTGCTTAATATCTATCTATAGAGCTTGTAAAATATCAAAATACCGACTCTTTATTAATATCAGAAAGACTCCAACTTTCCTTCTCACTTAGCAAAGAACAACACTTTAACACCTTCTCTAGTGTAGAAAATGTTAAGGCCTCAGCCTCAATAACCAAGAAACTCAGAAGAATTGAGAGTAAAGAGGAAAAAAAAGGAAAAAGAAGAAGAAGAAATATGTTTCAGAAACTTGTCATTTCATTACTTGAAATGCATGCTAAGATTACAAGCTAATCTGTACCTTGAATTTTCCATTCAAAAGCAATTGTCTAACTGCTTCTAATAATATGCTGATTGTTAATTATATATTTAGTGATTATTCTTTCGTTTTACGTGAGAATTGTTACAATTAGATGTCAACATTTATTTCATATGCTTGAACTACTAGAGCTATAACAATCAGCTTTTATTCAACGTGCTTGAACTATTACAGCTGTAAAAATACTCCCCTGTTGAACAAATTCTTGACCTTAAGAATTAGTATAAAATTTTAGGAACTGCTTGCTCAGTTCATCAAGATCCTCCCAGGTAGAGTCTTCCTCAAATAGATTAGACTACTGTACTAATACCATTGTAGCATCTTTGTTTGTTTTTTTCATCATCCTATTGTCTATGATGGCTACATGAGCCACTCTAACCTTTCTATATTCATCAACTGCTGGTAAAATGAAAGATATTATTGCCTAGTTTCCAACCTTTCTCTTGAGTAGTGAGACATGAAAAACAATATGTATTAATGTTCTCTCAAGAAGCAGTAGCTTAAATGCCACAACACCTACCTTTTACACTATCTTATAAGGTCCATAAAATCTAGGATTGAGCTTTAAACTCTTTCTTAAATCCACACTTGTTTTCTTATAGGGTTGCAATTTCAGATAAACAAAGTCTCCTATATTGAATTTCCTTTTAGTTCTCCATTTATCTAATGTTTACTTCATCTTATTCCCTGTTGCTTCCAACTGGCTCTAGAGAATGCTATCCATGTTTATTCTAACTTGCAACATATCATCCACAATAAATACCGGAGAAACATCATGAATTATAATCTCTCTGTTAGGTGGTACATAACCATACAATGTTTGAAAGAAAGACATCTTAATGGTGACTATTGGTATTGTACCAATAAAAACCATGAATACCACTTCCTGGGATTATACATTGTCATATATATTAAGTAATTCTCCAGGCATTAGTTTACCCTCTTAGATTAGCTATCTAATTGAGGGTGATAGGTTGAGCTCATTAATAACTTGACCCCCAACCTTTTAAATAGTTCCCTCTAAAATTACTTGAAAATATCTTGTCTTTATCAGTTACAATTGAAGCACACAAGCCATAAAACTTATAAAAATGATTCACAAATGTGTGTAACATTTTAAGTTGAAAATGGGTGTTAAAACAATAAATTAGATTTATTTTATAAAGCTGTCCGCTACCACATCGATGGTGTCTATACCTTCAAAGTTAGAAGGTGTTAAATAAAGTTGATTGCAATATCATTCCATGTACCTTCTCATAATGAAAGAGGTTATAACAGCCTTGGATAAGTTACTCTTTTGATTTTTGCTCTTTTACAAGTGTCACATTCTTTTATTACTTGCTTAACTAGTTGCTTTCTTGTTGGCTAATAAAAAAGATACCTTAAGCCTTTTGTATGAGTTTTGAAATCTTGCATGCCTACCAATACAGGAATCATGAGTAGTATCAACTAAACTTCTCTTTAATTCTTCGTTACTGCTAAATACAATTTCGTTTTTATACCTTAATACCCCATAAGTTAAGGTGAATTCAGGCTAGCTGTTAGTGTTGATTAACTTTGCAGCCATAATAGTCTTCAACTTAGGATCAATTTCTTATGACTTATTGATCTCCTCATACCATACTTGTACTATTGTTGTTATAGCATAAATGCCGCTAGACTTTTCTTCATTCATTCACATATTTGCTGTTGATTTGTTATATATTTAAACCTTCTTAGACAAGGTATCTGTAACCAAATTATCTGTCTTTCCTGTATTGAATGACATACCGTAATCCTAATAGTTTTGTTAAAATTTTTCTTTATAAAGTATATGAACTTTCTACTCCAATAAGTATTTCAGACTTTTATGGTTATTTTTTATGATAAAATGGTCATGTTTCAAGTAATGTTGCTACTTGTGAATTGTCATCCATGGACTCTCTCTCTCTCTCTACATATATATATATATAGATGGACAATCCCAAATATGGAGAACTCCAAGCTTTATTGACTAATGCTAAAGATCTATCTTCTTGACTAAACATTATTTCTAACCCGATAACACAAGCATTTGTTTCAAGAACAAAGACATTATGAAAGTCTAGCAAGATTAATATTGGAGCTTCACACAATACTTGTTTTAGGTGATCAAAGGTTGCTTATGCTCATGGACTCCATTTGAAACTATTCTTCCTTAATAGTTAAGTTAAAGGTTTCCCTAAAGCTGTAAATCCTCTAATAAACCTTTTGTAGTATCCTGCCAACACTAGGAATCCCATCATTTCTTTAATTGTATTAGGAATATGACAATTCATCACATCCTCAATCTTTCTAGGATTAGTCTCTACTTATTTACAGGAGCCAATGTGCCCTCGATTTTTAATTTCATTTTTATTCAGTTTTTTAATTTGTAAGATATGTTCTTTATTATTTTAATAAACTTAAAAAGAGGAGCCAATGTGCCCTTGATTTTTAATTTTATTCTTGTTCAATTTTTTAATTTGTAAGATTTGTTCTTTATTATTTTAATAAACTTAAAAAAAATAAAATATTACTAATTTATTTTTCATTATACATCCAAACATAAAAAAATAATTCACTTTTCTGAAATTTATTTTTTAAAATAAAAATACTTTCCAGCAAATAAACAAGATCTAAAAATGTTTTAGAAAAAAAAATGCTTGTTTGCAATTCAAAAAACTCTAGAATTTTCTAGTGTATTGGCTAAATTTCCAGCAAGTTCTATGGCTAGAAAGTTTGTCTAGATTGTTCCATTTAGGTTGGTTAAGAAAGCTATATATATCAATCCAACCATCATTTTAAAGCAAGCCAAAAAACTATGCTAATTTTAAAACTTTGGTCCGAAAACTCTTTTTATATTATAACTTCTATCAACAAAGTTTTTTCTTTATGTTTCCCATAACCTTCAACCATTTCAAAACTATAAACTAAGTCATTTTATTTTTAATTAAATTACGACAACTAAAAACCTTAACTATTAAACTAATTTCATTTCAATTCTTAATCATTAAAACCTCTAAACTACCTCTTAAACTACCATCATCCTATATTTATTAGTCCAAGCTTAATATAATGTTTCAGAAATCTAGGCATAATGCTAAGAAATTTATGGACAATTTTAGAAGAAAAAGTAGCTAGCCAAGGAGAAAATATCCTTCATACAACATTTGTAAAAATACAAATCATCTAGAGAAAGATTGTTGGAACTGTGATAAACCACAATGTCATTTTTTATGGACGGTTCAAACATCTAGCAAAGGATTGCTACATTAAGAATAATCACCAAGCAAATTTTTACGAAAAGAAGGATGATGAAAAGCAACTATTCTACTCTTGTCATGATGCCACTGAAAATAAAAAAGACAGTGGTACGTTGATAGCATGTGCAATAACAACATGACAAGCGAGGATATTATATTTGCCAATATAGACTTATAAGTCAATCCCAAAGTTAAATTTGAAAATAACGCAGCGATAGAGGCTACAAGAAAAGGTAATATCACCATGGAGACAAAAGAAAGCATGCAATTTGTCAATGATTTATTGCTTGTTCCAAATTTTAAAAATAATTTATTAAGCATAGGCTAGATGATGGAAAAAAGTTATGCTTACTTTAATGGAGATTGTTGCACCATACATGATAAAAATTTATTTTAATGGAGATTGTTGCACCATACATGATAAAAATAATAATTGGAGAAAGATTGCCATAATAAATGTGGAAAACAAATATTTTCTTATTAAATGGCAATACACCCAAAATACTGCAATGAAGGCACGTGTTGATGATTCTTGGCTATGGCACCAAATATTTTGCTACTAATTTCAAGGTGATGAAGAACCTATATGAGAAGAATATGATGATAAATCTTTCAAAAAATAATAGAAGTAACTGATGTTTGTGAAGTTTGCATGCTAGGAAAGCAACCAAGACGATCATTTCCTTCTAGAGGAGCTTGAAGAGCAAAAAGACTATTAGAGCTAGTACATACGAATGTTTGTGGACTGATGAGGAAACTGTCACTAAATCAAAATAGTTACTTCATACTCTTCATTGATGACTACACTAAAATGACATATGTCTACTTCATGTGATAAAAATCGAAAGTTCACATATTCAAAAAATTCAACTTCAAAAATTATGTTGCAAAGCAAAGCGGTTGATATATCAGAGTGCTAAGGAGTGATCGAGATACAACATGCAACTCAAAAGTGTTTGCAAAATCCCGCAAAGAAGAAGGCGTTGAGCAATGATTTGAGTTAGAAAAATTCTGCAAAGAAGAAGGCGTTGAGCAATGATTTGCCGTCAGATATGCTCCCAAGTAAAATGGAGTATGAAAAAGAAAGAATACGAATGTAATGAAGATGGCAAGATCAATACTAAAGGAGAAATGTCTTCCAAACAAGTTTTGGGCATAGGCAATATCCAGTACTGTATATATACTAAATACATGTCCAACAATAATGATAGTAGATAAAACACCAGTTGAAATATGGTCGGGAAGGAAGCTTTCAACAAAGCATCTCAAAGTTTTTGGCAGTATTATGCTACACTCATATTCCTTAGGCAAAAAGGAGTAAATTGGATGATAAGATTGAACAATGAATATATATTGGCTACAATTCAGCATCAAAAGGTTACCAAGTATACAATCTGCAAACCAAAAAGCTAGTTATCAGTTGAGATATTGAGTTCAATGAAAATGCAAAGTGGAATTGGGATGAAGGAAAAGTTGAAAAGATGATGCAGGATATCATGTATTATTAGTAAACACTAAGATGATAGCTATTTAAGGTTATTTGAGAATGACTAGTTCAATCTTGGTTAAATCCAACTTGATCCTAATCATCAAGTGGACACAGAAATTCACAAGCCATACATCCCCAAAACTTAAAAGCTTTATTACTGGACAATTACAAGATATCAATCATGCTCCTTAATTTTTGGAAAACAAATATTACATTTGGTTAAGAATAACTTTATCTATATTTTCTTAAGTAGTGTTTTAAGATTGTAAGGCTTCACTATATCGGCCCTTCCACTCCACATTAGCTTTGCATATTGGTAGTTTGCCTTTTCTGTTGGATGAACCCCATCGAAAAACAAGTAGTCATTGGCATTCTCACATGCTGTTTTTGGGCTGCAACCAGTAAGGTTTCCTTTGTATGGACCCGTGCCACAACATGCCACCTTACCCTCCTTGAAACCTTCACAGAATTAAAATTACATGTTAGAAATTGGAATAGACATCGGATTATAACTATCTTTTCGAATCACAAGTAGATAGGCATATACCGTATCTTGCAGGGTGGTTAATTCTTTCCCTTGAAGCAGCATAGAGATCAAAATTGGAATATTTAAATCCTTCTAGATTTCTCTGAAGTTTTCTGAGGGCTTTAGTTAGTGCTTTATTATGGAGTTCTGCAAGAATCGTAACTTCATCCATGCATCCTGATCCGTTGTTTTTGGCATTATTAAGTGCTCTAAGGAACGGAGAACAACCCACATCACCCAAATTCGAAAATCCAAATTTCCTTCCTCCCATGTTATGAATTTCCTGATACAACAAAGTACAATCTTTACATATAGCCAAATTTGAAAGAAATCACATTTGAACCGGATTACTGACAATTGACCACCCACATCAATATTCAATTTGTTTCCAACCGATTTACCGGTTCAATTAATTTCTAGAAATCAATTTACTTTCAACATAGAAGAGGTGCCTATGCTATGTTACTATGACATGTTAATTACCTGGATCGCATCCGTCAGGTTGCCGATGACCGTCTTGACATACTCTTCCCTTGTGTAGGACGGGTGCTCGGTGGTCTTGTGGGTGGCAAATGTTATGTAATCATTGCTTCCTATGTTAAACATATAAAGAGCTCTAGACAACAACGTCTTCGTTTTTGCTTCACCAAGTTTGACGTTTAAGTGATTCTTCGTGAACTTGAAAAAACTAAGCTGAGTTTTAAGCCCTATGGTCTTCAGAAGGGAAATAAAAACAATCTTGTTAAGAAGAAATTCAAATTAACAATATCATGAATAATAATAGTAGTAGTAGACAAGCCGATGGCGTCCCACGAAGAAAAAGAAAATACATCACACGAGGCTAGATCACATACCATTCCAACATTAGTTTCAGTCAGAGCACCAGCTCCGGCTGATGCAAAGTTCAATCCATTTATGAACTCATTGTTATCAGGACTTAGATATGGTGGAATTAATGGTAACTTGGCAAACCCGGCTACAAAATTTTTTGGAAGAATCATATTCTAATAATTCATTTCATAAAATAGTAATAAAAACAAAGGAAAATGTTGCTAAGGATTTTTTTTCTTTTTACCAATAAAATCTGGGACTAATCGACCGTTAGAAGCCCTTCCTGTTGCGTTCTTAAAGAAGGTTTTCCCGTATGGCAAAAAGTTTGCTTTGATTGCAGTTTCCATATAGTTGTTATTTCCAACATCATTCCATGAACCACCAAAAATAAATAATGCATTACGAGAGTGACTACGACAGCTTGCTGCAACAAGAAGGCTTGCAAATAACACCAAAAAGAAAGAAAAATTACTGAATCTTTCGCTTTCCATATTTCACTTAGAACAAAACAAGATGGTCACAATACTACCCTGCTTTTTCCTGAATATATAGAAGAATGTGGTGCAATTCTTGTTACATTTCCCTTTGAATTCTCCTAATTTCTAGCAAAAATAAGAGGAAAAGAGCTAATTACAAGTTGGGACACACTGGCAAAAGGATAGACTAATGGGATTGCTTTGGGTGGCAACAAGGAGCTGTTCATATATATTTTGGAAAAAAATTCCCAGTGTTTTGGGTTGTAATCATTTATATATTTTTTGTGTTTGCTGCCGGGATAGGTGGATTTACAAGTTTTTTTTTTAATTATATTTTATATATAAACCCTTTAAAAAGTTGATTGAAACATTCTAAGTTGTATGCAAGTCCTCAACTATAGTGTTTAAGATATTTTTAATTTGATTTTTATCGGGTCTACCAGACAATCTTGCCTCCAACCATAGTTCCAAATGGGTTGAGGGATTGTCCTAATATCTCTCCTGTGACCTGGTGTTATATATTGCCTATAAAAAAGTTAACAAATTAAAAAAAAAAAACTCAAGATAAGAAATTATTGAAATCCAACATACCATGAACTTCTGAGCTCGAATATCCATAAGTTGTTTGTTGAAACATTCTAAGTTGTACGCAAGTCCTCGACTATAGTGTTTGAGATATTTTTAACTTGATTTTTATCGGGTCTACCAAACAATCTTGCCTCCAACCATAGTTCCAAATGGGTTGAGGGATTGTCCTAATATCTCTCCTGTGACCTGGTGTTATATATTGCCTATAAAAAAGTTAACAAATTAAAAAAAAAAACTCAAGATAAGAAATTATTGAAATCCAACATACCATGAACTTCTGAGCTCGAATATCCATAAGTTGTTGCACCTTTTTTTTTTTTATGGTCATCATTCTACATGTGCTTCACATATTCATATAAAACAACATTTAGATAAAAACATTTGATGTAATAAAAAATGGTTTTACCATCTGCTTTGCATGTAAAAAAATAGAACGAATCTGCTGGTGTGCGAGATAATGAAATTGGGAATCTCCTTGCTATGGTTCTCTATATCAGATTGTGACCATTGCACGAAACACTCAGACATTATGTGTTAAATATATTTTGCTTATACAACCTTTGATACATACGAAGATCTAAAATCTTTTTAAACTGACACATCTTTTCAGCCTAGAAGATCTCTTTCTTTAGCATATTGTTTTGGTGCCGACCATGAACAAGCACCCGAGTCATAGGCAACCACTTTTGGCATGGGCTCATCGAGAGTGATGCCGCCATGCTGAGGGGGGTCACTTTAAAATGGAATCCATTTACTAGGAAGTACCTTTTCTAGTGGAAGCCCGACCACTCAATATAAGTTTGTTTTCCTTTCATGCACTACTAAAAAATAAAACACAATTAATAATTTTTGAAAAAATAATTTCAATTAACGAATGCAATTTCAGGTTTATAAATATTGAGACTGCTTGAAAGATAACATCATCGATGAAATCGTCAATGAAAGTGGTATTGCTTTAATGGAGTCAGGTTTTTAAAAATTCTAAATGAAACCCATGATTGAGTCGACCCGATTGGGTTAACCCAACTGAGTTAACCCAAGTGGGTCAATTTCTTCTAGGTTGACCCAAGCGAGTCAATCTATCCAAATTGATCTAGCCGGGTTAAAAATGTTTTTGTCTCTAGGCTGTGTGGATTTTTTTTAGGTTTGAAAATATGTTTGGTAAGACCTCTTTAAATTTGTTGAGTCTTTTTTATTATTTCAAGAAGTCTACAAAATATACAAAAAAATCATAGCATCTAGTATTTTCATATGAAAAATCAAAATACATGTTTGCATGTATTTTGAGATTTAATAGCCAATTTATTAAATTCATGAGAATTTGGTCATATTTCAATAACCAATATTTTCATTCATGAGAATTAATAGTTAATATTATGGTATAGAATGCTAGGCCTATAAGTGTAGCTGGTATTTGAATGTCAGAAGTTGATCAGAAAAATTCTTAAAGTTATTCTAAATAATCATCAATTTTAATTCTAAAAATTCTCATAATTATTTTAAATATTTAAAAGAGAGAGAGTAGTATACTACCTAAGTATATGTCTTACTAAAATTAATGATAGTCTTACTGGTGAATTAATTTTATTGATATATTTTAAAGAATTAAAAAAAATTATTAAAAATATCATTGCTATTGTTTAATAATTGACAAAATCCAACCATTGATAATATTAAAAAATTTATTAAAAAAATTACAAATAATTTTTTTTGTTGGCGAAACGTCAATTCATATATAAAAATTTCGACAGAATAAAATAGATAAATATTTTTTTTGTTTGGTGCACCTTTTTTGTCTGCAAATTAATCGAGGATTACGTTATCGATGAGACGACTGAAAAAACAAGAATTATAAAGGAAAGTTGTTTCGACCAATAGTAACTGTCTATGAGATTGTTGATAAATTAGTCATGCCGATGGAATCATTGTCTACCTACCTATGGAATATCCCATTGGTAAAATGTAAAATTTTGGTAGTGAAATGAGCTATTAATAACATGTATATATATAGTCTTTATGTGCAAGCAAGGAATTAGCATCACTCTTTTTCTTTCTTTATATATATAGGCTTTATGTGCAAGTAAGGAATTAGCATCACTCTTTTTCTTTCTTCTTTTTTCTAATCTTGCCTATGATACGCAAGGGGAAAGGAAGGAATAACTGTAAGTTAACCACTTAAAACATAATATAACTTTTTAAAGGGTTTATATATAAAATATAATTAAAAAAAAACTTGTAAATCCACCTATCCCGGCAGCAAACACAAAAAATATATAAATGATTACAACCCAAAACACTGGGAATTTTTTTCCAAAATATATATGAACAGCTCCTTGTTGCCACCCAAAGCAATCCCATTACTCTATCCTTTTGCCAGTGTGTCCCAACTTGTAATTAGCTCTTTTCCTCTTATTTTTGCTAGAAATTAGGAGAATTCAAAGGGAAATGTAACAAGAATTGCACCACATTCTTCTATATATTCAGGAAAAAGCAGGGTAGTATTGTGACCATCTTGTTTTGTTCTAAGTGAAATATGGAAAGCGAAAGATTCAGTAATTTTTCTTTCTTTTTGGTGTTATTTGCAAGCCTTCTTGTTGCAACAAGCTGCCGTGGTCACTCTCGTAATGCTTTATTTATTTTTGGTGGTTCATGGAATGATGTTGGAAATAACAACTATATGGAAACTGCAATCAAAGCAAACTTTTTGCCATACGGGAAAACCTTCTTTAAGAACGCAACAGGAAGGGCTTCTAACGGTCGATTAGTCCCAGATTTTATTGGTAAAAAAGAAATAAAATCTTTGGCAACATTTTTCTTTGTTTTGATTATTATTTTATGAAATGAATTATTAGAATATGATTCTTCCAAAAAATTTTGTAGCCGGGTTTGCCAAGTTACCATTAATTCCACCATATCTAAGTCCTGATAACAATGAGTTCACAAATGGATTGAACTTTGCATCAGTCGGAGCTGGTGCTTTGACTGAAACTAATGTAGGAAAGGTATGTGATTTTTTTGTCTATGCTTTTCTTTTCTTTGTGAGACGGCTTAGGCTTGTCTCTACTATTATTGATTATTATTAGTCATAAGCTTGCATGATATTGTTAAGTTGAATTTCTTCTTAACACGATTATTTTTACTTCCCTTTTGAAGACTATAAGCCTTAAAACTCAGCTAAGTTTTTTCAAGTTCACGAAGAATCACTTAAACGTCAAACTTGGTGAAGCAAAAACGAAGACGTTGTTGTCTAGAGCTCTTTATATGTTTAACATAGGAAGCAATGATTACATAACATTTGCCACCCACAAGACCACCGAGCACCCGTCCTACACAAGGGAAGAGTATGTCAAGACGGTTATCGGCAACCTGACAGATGCGGTCCAGGTAATTAACATGTCATGGTAACATAATGCAGGCACCTCCTTTATTTTTTATTTATAATTTATTTATTTTTTGAAAGGATTGTTAAGGAATAATATAAAATTATTCTGGGAACTTCACTCAACTGCTCAAGTCATTCTGTTTTTCTTCAAATTTGACTATAGATATAGACAATGCTTGTACTTTGGTGTATCAGGAAATTCATAACATGGGAGGAAGGAAATTTGGATTTTCGAATTTGGGTGATGTGGGTTGTTCTCCGTTCCTTAGAGCACTTAATAATGCCAAAAACAACGGATCAGGATGCATGGATGAAGTTACGGTGCTTGCAGAACTCCATAATAAAGCACTAGCTAAAGCCCTCAGAAAACTTGAGAGAAAGCTCGAAGGATTCAAGTATTCCAATTTTAATCTCTTTGTTGCTTCAAAGGAAAGAGTTGACAACCCCTCGAAATACGGTACGCCTATCTACTAGTGCCTTAAATACGTACTTATAAAACCCAGCCCAACAAAACAATTTGGTTACTTGTTGATGGCTCGAGCCAGGTTTTATTTTGAACTAGGTTTTTTTTTTGTAATTATTAAAATGATAACCTGGATTGACCCACTGATCTGAATCAACCTTTACAATTTGAATCTTGGGCCGGGTAGTTTTTCATAAAGCTTTCCTACATCTTTTTTGAAAAGAAGATATATAAATATTTCCAAGCCTTCTCTAGCTACTTCAGCCTGCACAGTTTCCTTTGTCTATTCTAATTTCTAACATGTAATTTAAATTTTGTGAAGGTTTCAAGGAGGGTAAGGTGGCATGTTGTGGTACGGGTCCATACAAAGGAAACCTTACTGGTTGCTGCCCTAAAACAGTATGTGATAATGTCAACGACTACTTGTTTTTCGATGGGGTTCATCCAACAGAAAAGGCCAACTACCAATTTGCAAAGCTAATGTGGAGTGGAAGAGCCGATATAGTGAAGCCTTACAATCTTAAAACACTACTAAAGAAAATATAGATGAAGTTGTTCTTAACCAAATGTAATATTAGTTTTCCAAAAATTAAGGAGCATGATCGATTTCTGGTTATTGTCCGGTAATAAAGCTTTCAAGTTTTGGGGATGTATGGCTTGTGAATTTCTTTGTCCACTTGATTATTAAGATCAACTTGGATTTATTTTTCATTGTAGTTTCGAATTTTCATGCCAATGGCCAAAATATATATCATGCAAAATTGAATTTGCAACCTAGTAATGAGAGGAAATAAGGAATTTTATTGATAAGTATGTATCAGAAATTCAAGTAAAGAATTAGTTATGTTCAATATAATATGTTTAATATAATCACTATATAAAAACTCTAATTTAAATCTTTATAATTGAATATTTTCTTTTCAAATAATATGTTGAAATACAAACAAAAAAATATATTTATACTAGTTTTATATATTAAAATTCATAAGAATAAAATAAAATCATATGCGATACCATGTGCATGGCATCTTTATTCGAAGAAAAGCTTAATTGCAATCTAAACAATTAAGTACAATCATTACTTCCAAATTTATTAGCATCTAACTAATTTTCTAGAAACAAAGAACCAAATTGCCAAATTATTTTAAAGTGGTAGATTTAATTTCCACCCGGTGACCTGGCCTCACGAAGATGCTTCTCCCTTGAGAGTAATTTAGCCAACCTACACAAATCCAACAAAATCCAAAATATCGAAGTAAATAAACAAATTAATAATAGGAAGATGAGAATTAGAGATGCTTTTAACTATTAATATATATAAACAATTACGGTCAGGAGATATATTTACTTTATGAGAGCCTCTTCATTTGTCATCTTATTAATTGGTTCGAAGACTCCAGTGCCTAAATTAACTCTTGACACTGATTTCTTCAACAATTCTTCACCCACTTTCACAAGATTCTGCAAATTCTCTTTGGTGGCAACATCCACAGATGAGTGTTCCAGTCAATGCATTATCCTGTATATATTAATGTTAGATAATATATTTTTTTATGGTTATTTGGGAAAATTTTGTGGAAGGAGAGGAGGGAAGGTGAAGAAGCGTGAGTAAAAAAATTAAACAATCAATTAAATCAAGAAAATAAAAAAAATAACCGAAAAAACCAAATCTTAAAAAAAAATGATTACACCAATTCAAATTAAAAAAAAACGAACAGTTTAGTTTTGGTTTTATAAGTTTGTAAACGAAAAAACCAAACTGAACCAAACCAAATCCAAAACAAAAACACTAAACCAAACTGGAAAAAAAAAACTAAACAAGAGAAAAATCATGTCAAACTAGTTTGAACCGGTTTTTGTTCTAAAATAACCAAAACAAATTGAACTGAAATCAGTTTGTTTGAATTGATTCTAGTTCTTTTTTAAAAAAAAATTGGTTTGATTATTTTTTTAATAAAAACCTAACTGAACTAAAAAAACCGAGTCAAACTAGTTTAAACCGTTTTTTGTTCTAAAATAGCTTAACCAAACTTAACCGAAACCAGTCGGTTTGAACCGATTCCCACTCAGTTTCATTTTTTTATAAAAAAAATCAATTTTATTATTTTTTTATAAAAATCAAATTGAACTGAATATAACCACTTCTAGGAAAAAAAAGGAATAAAGGAAATCGAAGGTAAAAATACATTTATTTTTTGAATATCAAAGTGATTGAAAGATGATATATATTAAATATTGATTATAGGTTAAATGGTGACAAATAAGATTGGAAAGGTTTATTTATTAAAAAATGAAGTTGAGTTTTTTTTTTTAATTTTGTATTAAGTTAATATAAAAACAAATAAATAAAGTCATTTCCTTCCCCATTTATCACCTCTCAATTTAGGACTGAAAATAATATATATTTATGTTATTAACCCCCTTGCCCTCCCTCCATTCACCTCTTTCCTAAACAAACTGTTAGTGTAATTAGGTTGTATAGAAAACCAAGATGGGCATGAGATGCACCTGAATTCGAAGATAATTTTCTTCCGATTTAAGGGCTTGAAAATCAGTGCAAAGGTGAAGTCATTAATTCGAAGATAATGTCTTTCGATTTTCAGCTGACGCAAATGGAGATCCATTGCCAAAGAAAACTTAAATTAGTAATTGACAATTTGAATCAAATGAAGATATATTGAGCTCTTAAGTTGTATCTCGACAGTTCGAAGGAGAAAAACAAGTTTAATGCAACGATTCATTGCCGGGATTATTGCCCGTCTAGAGGAAATATTTTAGAGCTGTTCTCAAGTTAGAAGTCATTAATGTCTTTGGCAGCAAAGAAAGGGCGGTTTTGCTTGTTTGGAGCAGCTAGCATAGCAGTCACGAGTCCACCAGTGCTTGTCCCTGAAATCACATCAAAGTAGTCTGCAACTCTTGCATCTGCGCCATCCAGCTTCTAAAAATAGCAAAACAACTGCTTAGTGATATTTTTATACACACATCGATACGCCAAAACTAGTAAGTATTTAATTTAGTTCATGCATTAAACTTAATTTCTTATTCTGTTGTATGACTTATACATGTGATCATGAGCCCGGTTTCTTATGATCTACGTGCCTGAAGCTCAGACTCCAAAAAGAAAAGGATGGTTCCCGGAATAATGCCTCTTATTCCACCTCCATCAATGCTAAGAATAGTGATTTGGCTTCCATAAGTTGGAGGTTGAATGAGTGATCTTGGAGCTTCCATATGAGCAATATTAAGAAGAAAGTCTTCAAAGTACGTGGTGTGATGTGATAGCAAATGACTTAAAACCTGGCTTGAATTTGAGTTAGAGCGTATAATTTTTGTAATAATTTAAGATAGTCAAGATTTTACTTGCTTGTCTAAACTCATAAAATATACTTTCCAACCATGCAATTTTCTCAAATTTAAAAATAAAAAATATTAGAAAAGAAATGCTGAAAATATAATAAGAAAATTAAGAGACCTAGAAATGGAAGAGTTATTAGAGAAGTAATTTAGCTTAAACTTTCTAAGAGTTTGGGGGGCCGATAAGCTAGTACTGAAGTCTAATTAAGTGTGAAACTTGCAGTCTCCAAAGAGGATGTGGAGGTATTTATAGACTTCAAGTCCTTATGAAATTCGGGATTTCATACGTAGTCCAAAAATTCTACAAACCCAATTTGATGTTTTTAGATGCAAGTAATCAATCAGAAAGAATCAAGTCTGGTTAATATCAAATCATGAATTAAGGCCGAAGGCAGCCACGAATTCAAAATAGGCTTCATAAAGTTTTGCTACATGGAAGTTTCTCCATAGCCAAGGATAATAGGCTTGTGATAAAAGCATCTTTGAAGAAAAGCAAGAAAAACATAAATTTTGGTAACCAGCTGTAATTGTTAAGATATATGTAGCAGTGTACTTTACTCTTTGTTTATTAGGAGGACTACAAGATCTTGAAATCCTAATCTATTAAATGAAATTATTCGTTACTTGACTTCTATACGATGCCTAATTGTGTGATATAATAGTGTACTATAGTTATCATTTGTTGGTAAAATAAGAATTTATAAATGATTAAGAAAGAGAACAATAAATTCAATTTTTTCCAAAAATAGAATAAGAAAATGAACTTTTTGTTCAAATATAATATTTCTTTATTTAAAAAAAAAACTAGCAAACTAGTTTTCAATTTTTAAGTTAATAAGTATAACTTTTTCATAATAATCTTTTATTTGAATGATATAAAGTTAATATTTTATAATTTCTACATAAAAAATATGAAGATGGTTATTGAAAATTAATGTTTTAATTTTTTTTATAAAAAATAATTATAATACTGTTTTTTTTTTTTGTAGAAATTCTTTTATGTTTTTGACTAATAAATATGTTTTGTAGAAATTTTTTTATGTTTTTGACTAATAAATATGTTTTCTGATTTATTATTCAAAAGAAAAAAAAATAGAAAAGAAGAAGAAAACTAGAAATAACAATATATATATATATATATATATTATTTTTAAATATTTTAAAGTTGTACATAATAATTGTGGATTTGTTCCATACGAAGTTCTTTGCATTAAAAAAATTAATTTGCATGGTTGAAACACTCGATAATTAATGTCAAAATATCGTTCCCTCTAGCTTAGGACATCAAAGCCGTCACTAGATCAAATCAAACACTTCTTAGATGGCAATGATCTACGCAAAACACTTCCAAGCAGCATAATTGCAATGTATACCTCTTTTTTCAGTCAGCATTTTACCTTTTGTCAAATATTTTTGCAGCATAGTACAGTTTTTCCTACGTGTTGTCCACATCTTGTGTTTCTTGTAATTAAGTTCATGCCTGTTCTAAGTTAGACCAGCTGTTCTTGATGATAATGTTAACTCATCATAGAACAGAGACTTAATTAAATAAGTTAGAGTAGAGACTTCTGCAAGGAATAGCATTTGCTAAGAACATTCAAGACTTTTTAATTTGGAAATCAAGCAGGAAAGTATTTGATTTCAATGTCTTTATTAGTTTATATCATCAGGCAAAACTTAATTATTGTGCACAATCATTGACCAATCCGTCTTCTTAATTAATTAATTAGTTCAATTCCTTTTATGTTAAATTCGAGTTCCATTTGAAAGATTCAAATCCTATGATAACTAGACCGATCTTTCTCGTCAGATTTAGATGTGGGATTGGTGTTAAAATGCGTCCCTCTCCTCTGGTCTTTATATTTTGCAGCCTTAATTGGGAAAACTCCATTAATGTCATCCTTCTTCATTAGAATCAAAATTCTCTGAGGCATTACATTATTCATTCCAGACACCTGTAATTGATTAAACTAGTAACAGACTCAAGTGCTTAAACCTAATTAGTTGATGAGAAAATTACGAAGAAGATTGCATTAAAAATTGTAGTTAACAAAATTATATTGTGCTCAACAGTACTTTTACTTTGGACCAATAAAAAATGTTCAAGATAATGGACAATGGTAATTCATTAATGAAGAAAAATAATAGACTATATTGCGCTAAGATCATGACAGTCCTGATCAAGAACAAGCAAAGATTTTGTTCCAATTCCCATTCTCGTGGAGCTTTTAGTGGCTTGAAAAGTTTCTGCTCGTTCTTTTTCTGGTTTTTTAATCTTCAATTTCTTCCTTTTTATGGATGTATAACTTTATGTTTAACAAAAGCAAGGATATCCTTATGATACATATAATACGAAGATTTTTCCACCTGATTTTTTGTTCTCTTTGTTTTTTCCATTTTGGAAAATCATGTGCTTACATATATACCAATATATATTGTACGTATAGTAGTTACTTTTTCATTTTACTTATAGGTGAAATTATTTGTTTACTCTTAAGATTTTTCATAATCTTCCCTTTTGTTTGACATGCTATTTAAAAATAAATTAATAACTATGATTATAAATGTTATTGAGTACAAATAAATTTTGAAATAAGTAAAATAATTATCATAGATTTTAAACTCAGAATAATTCATGGATCAATTTGAAACCCAATAGACATGAACCATGAATCAGTCATAGAAAAATAAATTAACTTGGTTAAAAACTTAAATTAACTAGCAACTCGTTTAATTTAGTCAAAACTATATCAGAAAAAACTTAATCTTTTTTTTTTTAAATATTAAAACGGGTTAATCCTCTCCCCTTAAAATCTAAGACTTCCTCAGAATCAACAGTATAATTGGTTTTGCAGCAACACGTGGCTCAGCTCATTAAAAAATACAACCACCTATTGACAGAGTATACACAACTCAAAACGAATTAGTCAAATGGTCATGAACATGGTATCACAGAGTGGTGATACATGTGCGCCTCTTTCTTTTTTTTTTGTTGTATAACAACTAACCTCATCCTCCTCCATTATGTTAATTTGTAATAAATATTATTTAACTTTAATATTTAATTTACTTTTTTTAAACACATTCAATTTGTAATGAATATTATTTAATTTTTTTATGTTTAATAAAAAATTTATTTGCATAATTTTTTTACTATTAATTTATATAATTTTTTATTCTGTATTTTAAATAATTTTTTTTAAAATATATTTAAAAATAATCACAGAGGGTTTTACCGACAGACTGTATCCATCGGCATTTGACATCTTAGTAATGAATTTACATATGGAATTAATCCGTCGATATTTCACAGTAACTTGGTGTAAATTTCACAATTACTGACGACCTGCCGACAGAAATAATCTGTCAGTATTTCACACACTCACCGACAGAATACATTCAATAGTATATTTCAAGCAGGAATTTTTTCGGCACACAATTTCCGTCTATAAAACCATCAACAATTGTTTTTCTTTTTTTACCGACTGATGTAGCAATAAAATAAAATATTACCAATAAAAGGAAAGCCGATAGAATATTTTCATTGGTAATGTCATCGATAAAAAAATTACCGATGAACTATGAATTACAGAACCGATGGAATAGTTTTGTCCATAAAACTATAAAGGAATAGTTTTGTCCATAAAACTATAAAATCTTGTAGCGTCTACTTGTATATTTAAAAAAAATGTTGATTTTTTTATAGATTAATGAACTTTTATATTATACTTATTGGCTCAAATTTTATATTATAATTACTCGTATACATTTAACTCACCGTAATTTTCATAGACATAAAAACTTTTATTTATGACTCCAAGTGAGAATTAATTAACTTTTTAATAAGCCATAGGCAATGCATTCAAAGTCTAGGGAATTTACGTGCTAGACCAAATGATGGGCTTAAATGTAGATCATTTGGCAACTTAATTGTATTATTTATCGGGCCATAGTAACCTAAAATCTGGCTTATCCATTTAAAACATGATGTTAATTTAGAGCTGGCTTAACCATCCTACCGAAGATCCAATTAAAATATTGAACAGACCAGTCCATTGGACATAATGGCCCCAGAGCTCAAGACCACTACAAATTTTAATTATTTGTACGAGTTACATCTTTTTTTCTTAATACCATACAAGTTACCTGTTCATATTTAATTTAGAGTATTCAAGAATATCCTTATTTTTTTAATATATTTCGTTTTCGTTTCTTTAGATTGAAAAAAGAGTTCCTCAGTTTTTTTCTCTTTGTTACTAAATCAAGTTAGATTTGTGTTTTAATTTATAAACAAACAAAAAATATCAGATCATAACTCATAGGCACTAATCGGTCTCAAAACATATCTACACTAGAAATTTCAAACCATGCCTTCAAATAAAATTCAAAACTCATTCTACCAACCGATCTATGAACCAAATGTCTAAAATTTCCATAAAAAATCAACAGAACCTAGAAAAAAAATTATTATTATTCCAACTTGAAAATTCTAAATAAATGTGTATTTCTATCTTGAAATAAATGTAGTATTGATCAAGTAGAATGTGACCTAACACTTTCAGAGAATTAACAAATACAAATAGAGATATCAATGGAAACAATTATGTTAGTAATTTGCAGTGAAATGTATCAACATAATATTGTCTCACTATATCCCTTGATATAAATCTATATAAAAAAAATTATTTGTGTTTCCTAAGGGAATTATAGTCGAAAAAAAAAAGAGAAATGAAAAGAAAATGTTTATCATTTTACAAATGGTATTATCGATTAAATAAACTTGTTACTAATATATATCGACAATATTTAAATTATGATTTAGCGAGCAATCCCCCCTCCCCTCCCCTCCCATTTCTTCTTCGTCCTCTATTTTTCTCTATAAATAATAATAACCCCTCTTTTTATCACAAATCAAACTCTCGTCATCTAAAATTTGATCACTCTAACACTCAATTTGTCAATATCCCTATTCTGATTTAATTTTTTTTACTATTCCCCACATCAAGCAAAACTATCTATTTTTTATTTTAATCAATTTTTAAAATATTAATTTTTTTTAGAATTTTAATGTAGTATATGAAGTTTATGTGTGTTTACTTGTTTTATAGCTTTTTCCTCATAGAAATTTATTGTATGAATATATGATTTATATGTCTAATTAAGGTTTGTTTGAAATTTTTTTAAAAAAATGTATTTGGTTATAAGTTGATTAAATTGATTTTGATTTTGTGATTAAGGTGTATTGTAATCAAAATAAATAATTGTTTATTTAATGAGTATATTTCATATTTTATTAATTTTATTGTTAAGTTGAAAGTCTCAGTAAACATGGAGGAATTTGAATTTTTATTAAAAAAAACAATAATGATTTAAAGATACTATTAAAATATATTGAATAAGTTTGAGTTAAATCAATGTTAACTAATTTATTTAGTTCATATAATTAATTAATACATATTATAATTAATATTCTATATATGTTTGATATAACTAATGGATGATCATCATTATATGTATTGAGTTGTTGCCCCTGAAAGATTGCACACGATAAATTATTGTAATAGGATTAAAGATTTTTTTAATTATGCACATTTTTTTGTTTGTTTTAAAAAACAAAAAAGAATAATTTAGTTTTTATTTAAAGTATTAGATATCCATGTAAGAGATATAAAAAAATTGATCAAATTATTGTTACGATTTATCTTCTACAAAAAAAAATTCATGAAAAAAATATTTGTGTTGATATGCATATAAAGAGCCATATGCTCTTTACAAGACCATGGTATAAAAGATATTTAGGTCAACTTTTAATTATAGCTACATTTATGAAGTTGTAGATAATAATAGTAATTTCAATAAGAATATGGTTATGAATGCGATGAGAATTAATTAAGGTTGTGCAAGTGAATGTTCAATCGTAAATAAAGAATCAAATATAGACGCAACCAGGTTTCTTAATCTTTTGAAAGACTCCAACGGACCATTATAGGATTAATGCAAAATTCACAGTAAAGTATCGGTCATTTCACAGTTGTTCACCATAAAACTCAAATCATGGGCTAAGACCAATGATGTTAGAATTGTTGAATGAGCAAAAAACATTTTATTTGAAGGGAATAGAGTGAAAGAGAACTATTATATTGCTAAATAAATGATGAAACCCTCTGGCCTAAGGTCTAAGATACTAGAAAATTAATGTATGTCCAAATTTCTACATATTGTACTACCTTAAAAATATAAATTTGATTGAATATAGAACTTGTGTGTATGCTCATTATAAACTTAGAACTAGAAGAGGAAGGAATCTTATCGCATATAAAAAACTTAGATACTTTTTAATTATCTATGGACTACAAAAGTTATTAATGTTTTTAGAAACTTCTAAGCATATCGCACAATATCATTTACATGATGCAATGAATTCGCAGTGCACTTTTTTTTATAGTGAAGCCTAGAAACAATTTAATATGGTGCATCTTTAATTTTTAATGGAATCACAGAATGTACGTCTTAGGTTATCTATAGTGTAATAATGGATTTATTTTTTTCAATATAATTTATATTTGTTAAGAGATGTTCAAGTCTTTTTTTTACACAATTTATAGTGAAAAATAAGGAATAATAGTTTCACAAATTATCAAATTACTATTAAATTACAGAAAAAATTATGATTTGATAAAATTTTAAATGTCAATAATTCTTCAAATAATCAAATCTATCACCAAATATATATGTATATATATATATATATATATATATTAGTGCTAGACCTAAATCATAATCCTTATAGTAAAAGAATCTTTATTGAAAGTTATATGGTTAATATAGAATCTACCTAGAATTAGGATTCCTAAACTAAACAAAAAAAAATTACTAAAAAACAAATATGAACAACCTCCGGACTTAATTTAGACATGAAAATTACCTCGGCTTATTATAACTAGCTAACATTTTATAAAGTTAGGTGTATAAAATGCATTTGCAAAATATTTATTTGATCCAACGGTTAAATCAAGAGTTATGCTCATTTTTGTCATCAAGCTTGTTAAACTTGTCTAAACTTTTGTAAACCAAAAATCACTTAACAAGCGTCTCACTCATTCGTGCAATTAATTTTCTTAACTATTTCATTTCATAAATTAACTCAATTGTTATTTTTGGTGAATGAATCAACTTGTATTTCTTATTATTTATAAAGCTAAATGACATGGCATTTTTACTGTAGCTACACTAACTCACACATTTTACTATGGATTACAATAATAAAATTTTTGATAATTTTAAAATTAATACTTAAAACTTTTCTTCTGCACAACTGAGCTCGAATTAGAGCCTAATTGCATATATATTTTTTTGTGAGGATTGAATTGCAAGACATATGAATGAAGTGAAATAAAAGGGTAATATAGGTGGCACATTTGAATTTATTATTGAAGTATATTTTTCCTCTGTATTTTTTTGCTATAAAGTGATCGATCCTTTGTATTTTTCAAATATATATTGCAATACTTAACTTCAATTTCATCATTTTTTAACTTCAATTTCATCATTTTTCAGTCCTTATTGGGTGAGAGGAGATAAAGGCAATCGCTGGAATTCTACCTAGAGAGAGAAAGGCGTTGTTTCAATGATTTCGGCCACCAAAATGTTAGATTTTTATTTCAAATGGTTCTACATGATGAGGGGGGGTGAAGTAGGTGTTTTGATACCTTGAAAATGCCTAAAAAACATATTTGAGATGGGGAAGAAATTGGGTTTCGGGTTGATTCTTGGTTTTGGATTATTTTTTACGCTTTTGGAGGTTTAAGGATGGGTATAGGGGTGTTTTCTAGGTGTTTGGTGTTAAAATTTGGTTTTTAAAGGACAAAAATCAACCACCCCAATTTTCCGGTCACAACAATAACCAAAATCTAGATATGCCAGATGATATGCTATTTTTTTTAAACAGAATTAGGGTGACAATATATCATCCATCTCATTATCTTATAAAACAAAGAAGAAAAAAAAGGCATGCGTGCGAGCCCTTTAGTAAGAGGTGAGGAGTTCTTAGCTTTTTTCTTTTTCTTTCTTTTTAGAATTTTTTTATATTTTTTTAAAATAATTTTTAAATTTGTATTTTACTTCTCAGTGATTTGTTTTTGCTTATTTATCCTCTTTTCTCAATGATTTGTTTTTGCTTATTTATCCTCTTTTAAATAGTGATTAGTTTTTAATTATATTAGATTTGTTTAATTTTTTAAGATATTTGTATTATTCATTTGTAGTTTTTTTTAATATATATATATATATGTATATATTTGTAGTTTTTTTAATATATATATGTATATATTAAATTTATTTTTAAAAATGAAAATTATTTATTTATTATGTTATTTTGTATATATACAGCCTTGCATAATTGTTTTTTCTTTTTATTTTATCCAAAATATCTTATGTGTTTGATGATTTCTATTTTAATTTGAATAACAAATTCATTAAACACGATGATTTTTATTTCAATATGAGTAATAAATTCATTAAATATAAATAGGTAAAATACTCATATTA